>NW_022900949.1:40785056-40791222 GCF_012274545.1 Fukomys damarensis
CCGTCCCATATGGCCCCGCCCATCGTCAAGCCCCGCCCCCAGTCCCTCCGGCCTATAAAGCCTCAGCTTTGCTCGACCTGTGGATTTTTCCGGACTGGGCTCTACGGCTTCGGGTCTACCCACACCTGTACCAGCCTCTGTAGCCGCAAGTGACTCCCGGTACTCACTCTCACCGTCGACTGCTCTAGTCCGCTGGACTCACCGGTGAAGCGTGGGCGGCAGACGCAGGTGTAGCCACCCTCGCGCCGCGCGCAGGCGCCGCCGTTTCGGCAGGGGTTGGAGTAGCAGAGATCGAGCTCGGTTTCACAGAAGTCACCGGTGAAGCCGGGCGGGCAGCGGCAGCGCAGGCCGGCGATGGGCTGTATGGGCCGGAAGAGGGTGGAGGCGGAGGCCAGGAAGGGTGCAGAGGAGTCGAAGCGCAGCACGGACACGCACTTCATGTAGTTCTCGCAGGGCTCTCGCAGGCACACGTTGTCATCGAAGGGCAGCACGTCCAGCAGCGAGCGGGCAGCCAGAGCGGCGCGGCGCACGTACAGCTGCTCCTGCAGCTCCTCTGAGCTGAACCAGGGAGCCGCAGCGCCTGCGCCCGCGCCCCGCGGTGCCAGTGCTGAGAAGCTTACGTTTAGCACGGTACCCCCCACGTCCGTGTCGTTCTGGATGTTGAAGATGAAGACGTCCTCGGTGGGCGTGGCAAGCACTGCGGCCACGCCTTCGAGGAAGTGGCCCAGCAGTGGGGAGAGGAAGCGCTCCTGCCACATGTTCTCCAGACGCACAGTTAGGCTGTTGGCGAGCAGTTCCTCCGTAATGATGACCACGCGAAGCACACACTGCGCCGTCACACTGTGCAGGCCATCTGCAGACAGGGGCATGGGTAGCGGTCAGCCAGGTGCTAGCAGCTGCCTCTCCTGGGACAAAAAAGGGCTGGGGCAAGTGATTGCTCAGTCCCCCAACACCTCTGAATCAACAGGTTCCCCACACAGGTTGTCCCACATCCAGGACACAACTGAGTCTGGAGCTAGTGAACACCACCTGTGGCCCCAACATCAACTCGTCAACAAGCTGCTGCTTCCTCCCCCATTCCTCTTGTAAGAAGTGGGGTGGACCAGTGATCAGCCAGCCTTCACAGTGCCCATGGGTCTGCACGTCACCACAAAACACAAAGTTTCCTAGTGCTCAGTAACCCACACTTTCCCTAGTTACCATGTTCAGCAGCTACCCTCATTCAGGACACAATCCAAGGTCACTGGCTACCCATTCCTGCCCCTCCCATACACAGCCAACATCCCCTCCAAGAAACAAGGGTGGTTTCAGGTGGGAAATCACCCACCCCGATCTCAAGTGAGAAAACTTCTCTGCCATGGTGCTATAAGGGGTCCTGACCTAGTGAACGCTCAGTGCCATTGCCCAGAACCCTGGGCCAGCAAGCACCAGCAGGATCTTGAACCCTGGCAACACACCCTTACACATCTCCACATGTGTACCAGCACCCTCCTGCTCCCTGTACTGGGGATTGACCCCAGGGCTATATCTCTAGCTCTTTATTTTGCTTTATTTTTTATGTTGAGATAAGGTCTCACTAAAAAACTTAATTGTCCAGGCTGGGTTTGAACTTGTGATCCTCCTGCCTCAGCCTTCCAAAGTGCTAGGATTAGACACGTACCTTTACACCTAGACAATCAGCATTCCTGAGCCGATTCCAAGCTGCCCATTACCCTAGATCTGAGTCCTATGGTTTCTGTGTCCACTCCTAGAGATGAAGGTACTTATCTGAATTGTTCAGCTTGTCTCCTAGCACATATTTGGGTGGGCAATTAAGATTGGTTGTTGAGTGAACTGAGAATAAATGAGGGTCGTGCCTTCTTTGGCCATGCCAGGAATCCCAACTTCATAACTGAGGAATATCACTGAAATCCCAACCTCTAGAACCTCCAGAAAATAGAACATCTGTCTGTTAGGGAAGGATTTATGAAAGCCTGAGGTAGTGGGAGCTGGCAAGAGGGCAGGTGGGCCTCTGGACATTTTTTCAAAGAACAAAGCCTTGGATAGCACTTTGGACATCAGCTAAGCCAATCTGAGTCTTCCTCTGCCTGAAGCTGCCATAGTAAGCTGCTGTTCCTGACCACTAAACTGCTAGCCTCCTTTTCCTGCTCAGATGGAGCAAGAGCCCAAAGTAATCCCTTATCTAACCATAGGCATGGTGTGAACTAATGCACTCTGGCTTTGCCTGGGATATTCAGAGCATTACACCAAGACCTCCACTGCCCTTGCAGAGAAGGGAGCTATCCCTAGGTTAGCAGATGTTTGTTTACAGAATCTTTATTGAGTCTACTAGATGCCATAGAACCTTGGGGGTCCTGTGGAGATTGTTTAAGAACCTAAGCTGGGTCCCTATGAAGTCTATGGTAGATTTTGTGGGGCACAGGAACCCAACAGAAGAAATTCTTGGAAGGCTGGGAAATCACTCTGGTTCGAGATGCCTTGTAGAGACCTTAAGTCCCTGACAAGTCACTTGCCTGCTCTCTGCCCCTCACCTGTGACAGTCACCAACATGGAGGCCACTAGTGGGCGGTTGTTGTCTAACTTTCGACTAAGTCGCAGCTCCCCGCTGGTCTGGTTGACCACCAGCAGCTGCAACTCATTGCCACGCTCAAAGGAATAGAAGAGGTGGTCAGAGACGTCAGGGTCATAGGCTGGAATGCGCCCAATGATGCCTGAGGGGAAGGTATCTGAACGGTTGGATACATAGTTGTTGAAGAGGATCTGGAAGTTGTTGAGCACGGGACTGTTGTCATTCTGGTCAACTAGGCGGACATGCACGGTGGCCCGGCTGACCAGAGGAGCAGACGTGGCCTGAACAACAATCAAATATTCCTGGTGAGCCTCATAGTCCAGATCAATGAGTGCTGTCAGCTCTCCGGAGAAGATGTCCATTTGGAATAGCTCAGGGATGTTCCCCTCCACAATCTGGTACATTATATGGGCATTAGGGCCTTCATCAGGGTCCACTGCAGTGATCTGGGCCACCACTGAGCCCACAATGCTGTTCTCTTTCACCCGTACTTCAAACTCTTCAGCTGGGAAGACAGGTGCATTGTCATTCACATCTTGCACTGTCACCTGAATACTGACTGGAGTCCGCAGTGGGGGCACACCACGATCCACTGCATAAGCAGTTAACTCGTACACTGGCACTGCCTCCCTGTCTAGCCGCCTCACAGTCCGGACTATACCAGAGGTGGGCTCAATGGTAAAATCTCCATCCCCATCTTCTCCATTCTGGAATGTATACTGGACTCGGCCATTGGCATGAGCATCCCGGTCAGTGGCTGAGATCTGCAAGACACTGGTGAAAGGTGGCGCATCCTCAGAGACCAACCCTGTATAGTGAGAGGCCACAAACTGTGGAGCATTGTCATTCACATCATTGACCATCACCTCTACGTAAGTGGTATCTGCTTTCTGTGGGATACCATTGTCCCGCGCAGTAATGGCTAATGTGTAAGTCACCTGGTCCTCATAGTCTAGTGGAGCCTGTAGGGTAATAGACCCTGAGTCTGCATCAATACGGAACTGAGGCAGGTTGTCCTCCAGAAGATAGGTGATACGAGCATTTTCACCTACATCATCATCAGAGGCACTGATGACCACTACAGTGCTACCTACTGGCCGATCCTCATTCATGCTCACTGAGTAGTGAGCACTTTGGAAGACAGGCCGGTGAGTATTGGCATCTGTGATGTTCACATGCACATAGCAGTGATCATGAAGGACACGGTCAGACGCAGTAAGCACCAGCTTGAAGTAGCGTTCCTGCTTGTAATCCAATGGCAGAGCCAGTGTTACCAGACCCACACCCCCCTGGGTGCTGATGGCAAATCGATTCCGAGTATTGCCACCTGTTATCTGGTAGCTGATGGCACTGTTGGCATCACGGTCTACAGCGGTCACACTGACCACACTGGTGCCCACAGCTGCATCCTCATTCAGCCGAAGGTGGTACTCTTTTGTGGTGAACTCAGGCCGATTGTCATTAACATCTAGCACAGTCACTGTGACACTGGCTGAGGCAGAGAGTGGGGGAGAGCCATGATCTCGGGCCTCCACACCAAAGAAGTAATGTTCCACAGACTCACGGTCCAGGGAACCACTCACAGAGACCCAGCCAGTGGCACTGTTTATCACAAAGGGTGTATCAGGTGCCACACCAGTTAGGGAATACTCCAACCTGGCATTCTCCCCATGGTCTGCATCCACCGCCTGAATGTGGATGACTGAGTGGCCCAGGGGTGCATTTTCCAGAACAGAGACCTGGAAGGGTGTGCTGACAAAGATAGGCGTATGGTCATTGATGTCTACCACCTGGATGCTGGCCAGGCCCGTGTTGTTGGATAAGGGGGGCCGGCCTGCATCCTGCGCCCGGATGCGTAAGGCATACTCTCTCTCTGCCTCGAAGTCCAGAGGGGCCACTACTTGGATCTCTCCCGTAAGGCTATCAATGGCAAAGTGGCCACGGCTGTTGCCACTGATGATGTTGTAGTGTACCAAACCATTAGCATCCTTATCCTGATCTGTGGCTGTGACACGTAGTACCACGGTGTGGGGGCGCACATCTTCACGCACCTGTGCCACATAGCGCTTCTCGCTGAATTGGGGAGCATTGTCGTTCTCATCCAGCACAGTTATATGTACACGCACAGTGGCCGAGCGTGGCCCGGGTTCCTTACCCTGGTCACTGGCCTCCACTACCAGCTCATAGTTCTCCATGTGCTCACGGTCCACACGACCACTGGTGCTGATGAGGCCAGAGCGTGGATCAATCTCAAAAGCAGTAGCAGCTGCCGACCTAGCAGCTGGTGGCCCCACGAAGCGGTAGTGCAGGTTGGCGTTGGGGGGTGCATCGCCGTCTGTGGCACGCAACTGCAGAATGGGATAGCCTTCTTCCACATTCTCACGAAGGGTCTCCCGGTACTGCGGCTGTTCAAACACCGGTGAGTGGTCATTGCGGTCGGCTACTGTCACGGTTACCATGGTGGTGGCGGAGAGGCGCGGCGAGCCGTGGTCCTGCGCAGTCACACGCAGATAGTGGCGCTCCATACTCTCGCGGTCCAGAGCGGCGGCTGTGCGAATAAGGCCGCTGTGTGGGTCGATGCTGAACAGCTCTAGGGAGCGGCTGTTCATGAGCGCTGCCAGGGAGTAGACCAGACGCCCGGCTTCACCAGAGTCTGGGTCCTGTGCCACCACGCGCAACACCGCGGTGCCCATCGCCTCATTCTCGGGCACCAGAGTCTGGTAGTTGTACTGCGGAAACTGCGGGTGGCGGTTTGCAGCGCGACGGGAGCGTGCTCGGCTCGCAGAGGCTATTTTCCAGGCTTCAGGACTGGCCTGCAGCAGCGGCGGCCCAGGAAACCAGAGCTGCCGCGGCCCTGGGCGCTGCGGAAGGAAGCGGCTGCGGAAGGCACTGCCTGAGCGCATGCGTTCAGGAGCTGTCCGTAACTCGCCGGGTGCTGAACCCGGAGTCGGAGCTGTCCTCGCCTCGCGCGGTGCTGAATTTAGCCCACGGCCAGATTCCCCGACCCCAGGAAGACAGTCCCACAGTGGAAACGCCCCGTCCTTTCGGGCTGTCGCTGCTCTGTCGCCCTGCCTCCCGCGCCCCGATCCCCACAATTCCTCACAGCAGCGCAAGGTGCCCACTCTTTTGCGGACTCTTCTAGCGAGTCGCTGGAAGGACACTGGCTGGAGACTACCGGGCTGAGCCACAAGGTCCGAAGGGAGGGGCAACATGCTGCCTAGACTCGGGATCCCTGGGGATAGAGCCTCTGGGGACAGAGTGCCTTTTCGGAAAGTCCCTGTCTGCCCGCAGTAGAACTCCGGGCGCCAGCATAACAGAGACCCCAGGCCCTCCCCTGTCTCTCGCTTGCGCTTGCCCGATGCCTGCACCTCCAGATCCGTGTCTGGCTGCTCGCGGGGCCCTCGCCGGATCTGGGAGCGCTGCTGTTCCCCTCGGAGCCCCGCGACGATGGGCTTCCCGACTCGTAGGCCGGGCCTCTCCTCCTCCCTGGACTCAGGCGGCTCGGGACAAAGGGCTAAGGCTCTGCCGCCTATCTGCGCCCTCGGCCCCGCAGCAGCAGGTACCCCCGAGTCCCAGCCCTGGTCCCCGCCGCCCCAC
>NW_022900949.1:40792085-40810205 GCF_012274545.1 Fukomys damarensis
CCGCCACGTTCCTTCCTGGCCGCTGTTCCAATTCTGTCTTCTAGCTCTTCTCCTTGCGGATCTCTGCCCCCTTCCTAAGTATAGTTATGAACCCTGCATGCAATTTTGTTCTATAAATGTGATGCCCTTGACGTGCTGAGATCACATTCTCCGGTCCCTGAGCCGGGTATCGTGCAGTCCTAAGGCGGGAGGAGAATGGCCTGACGCGGCCCAGGGCTCCAGGACCCCGAACAATAGCTTTAACTCTTGGATTATAAGTTTCACTTATAAAACACGTCGCAATCATCTGCTCGTGAGGTGCCTCTGGTGGGTGGGCCTGAGACGACCTTCCTCGCCTCGTCAGCTCCCAGAAGGCTCCGAGGCTAGAGGCTGCGGAGGTTGCATGGCCTCTCCGGACCGTGGATGCCACATGGGGCCCAGCGCTGCCCTACAGCTGTAGGCCAGCTTCCTCAGACCCTCGTCCCCTGCAGTGTGCCCATCATGTCCCTCAATCCCTTGAAGGGAATGACAGCTCAGCTCCCCGCGCGATTCCACGCAACCCGCGCGGGCGTCTTCGGACATGCGCAGGTCTCGGCCAGCCAATGGTGAGGCACCGTGCTCCAACGTCACCGCAGGCCAGCAGGCAGGGCACAGCCGCGCCTACGGATTAGAGTCATTGTTTCTATTGGCACAATGGGAAGCCCCGCCCCTCGCGCAGAACTCATTGTATGTAGGAGGGGGTGTGTGGGGGTCCCACCTAGCAGGGAGAGACAACCCAGGAGGCACTGTGCGAACCCCTAAAGGTAGCATCGACGATGGGCTCAGCGGCAGAGCACGCCGGAACCCTGGTACCGAGGAAGGGGTCCGAGCCAGAACCTGGCATCTCCACTGGTTGCGAACCCTCAGCTCAGGGGGATCCTGATTAGGACAGGCCAAGAACTCCTGCGGAAGAACTCTGTCGCGCCCCTAACGGTACATATGACATCACCACCAGCCAATCACCGTATCCACTGGCTCTAGACTTCTCCGTTTCCGGGAGGCGCGGCTCCCGCAGGCTCCACCTCCCGAGCCTCCAGAATTGGCTCCTGGTCTATGGTACCGCGGCGCCTTCATAGATCCGAACCTGGAGCCTGCCCAGTATCGGAGTTCCGGCAGGACTCTACCTAGAGTTAAGGGTTTCTGCAGAGAGGGCGGCGATCTGTCGATGGGGTCCAGGGCCGTGAAGCTTCAGGAGAAAAGATCAGGACGTGGTTTGGACAGCGTGCGCTGCCCTCTGGGTCCACCAGTGAGTGGAAGGTACAAAACCTGTGGGCGAGGAAGGAGGGAGGCAAAAGGGCACTAGTGGAGGAGAGCCAGGGTCCCAGAGGAGGCTCCTGAGCAACTGTTTTGGCGGTTTGGGAGGCTTCCGGAAGAAGATGCCTAAGTGGTGCCTTGAATGACCCAGAGTAGGTTGGCACGTGCGTTCGAGGGAAGGGGGAGCCATTCTAAGTCTTGGAGATTGTGTGGGCAATGTGAACCTCACCATGCCCAACATAACAATTTCCTTTTATCGAATGAGAGCTTTAAAAACGGGAGCCAGATGTTGCTGAAACAAGCTCATTTTACATAAAGGAATGGTTAATGGAGAGCCAAATCCCTCGGATAAGTAGATGTTTAGGTAATATTAGGGCATTTGTTTCTCTTTTTCCCTTAATCCCATATGGAACATTCTGGAGGGTGCGGTACAGTTTCCCTCTGTTAGCAATGACCATGGCCTTCCTAAAACATGCATACACACACACACACACACACACACACACACACACACACTTCAGAGACCTCCGCAGTAGGTTCTGATCTCCTGGTAGGTGCTACTGCGCAAAGCTGAGAAAAAACTAAAAGAACTAGAGACAGAGAAACCGGGGAGCCAGTGCAACCAACTCTGCTCATCCAGCAAAGGCACTGGTCAGTCCAAGACACTGATTTTTATTGGTAAACCGTTGGGGTAAAGGACAAAACAAAGCACTCTCAAATTAGGAACAGAATAGACAAAATATAGGGTTGTAGTTAGACCTTGTCCTTCTAGTTAAGAAAGTTTTAACTGTAGGAATGAAATTTGGGTGTGAGTTGCTCTGACCTCAGCATATAGGCTTTGGCAGGACTCACTTCTCAAAACAAGTGAAATGAGGGGTTCACTGTTTACAACCTGCACTGCTTACAGCCTGCTTTGGGCATAATCAATATTACACTGCTCTACACACACATGCACACACTTCCTGAGCCCAAGGGCCAGCATCTGCAAAGGTGTCATGTAGACCTGAATGCCAAGTGTCTACAACCGAGTCCCGTCAGGCAGGCTTCAGTCCTGCAGGTGATAACTCATGTCCTTGGCAGCCTCCCTGTGCTAAAAGGTTGAATGCCTTTTCACAGGTTGTTATTCCTGTTTAGATGAGCTGTGTCTCACTTGAAATGTATGACTACAGCAGCAGTTCCCTTCTCCTTCCATCTGGTCACCCCTTGCTGGGAACACGGGCCAATGGCTGTCTACAGACCTCAGGAGTAACTTCATTATTTTACCTGTGATTCTTTCCTCTCAAATCCAGTATTATGATCATTTAGTAATATACATGTAAAATGTGAATAATCCAATTGTGTGTCTGTTCCCAGGCTTTACATGTCTTTTTAGGAGTTTCTTTGATTTTTAGCAATATATGTGTTCTGGTGTCCTTTTAGCTAAGCACACATCACCGCAACCTTCTCATCTGATTTTATTTGCCTCTGTAATGTCTGGTTCATGGGGAATGAAAATTCCAGTGGTCTCCATGTACATAACTCAGTATATAGATGCATTATGGCTGTTAAAACTTATCTGATGCTAACAGTTGGCCCTGGGCATTCATAGTGGGTGGCTGATTCCTGCCCCTGTCATGACAAAGCTCTAGATGTCTGCAGCGGGAGCTTTCTCTCACTTGTGATGTGTGCAGCCTGTACCTTCAGTATATTGTTTCAAATGTGTATATATTTCATGGTTGACACTTTCCATTTACTGATCAAGAGGGCATCCTGCTTGACTTTGACAAAATAAATACCATGTCCTCAAAGGAGGGAGGACAAAGCCAGGCATGGTGACTTGTCTTTAAATTCCAGAACTCTAGGAAGCTGAGGCAGGAGAACAGCAAGTTCTAGTCCACCCTGGGGAACTTAGCAAGACCCTGTCTCAAAAAGAAAGAAAAGAAAAGAAAAAATTAAAATTAAAAAGGGCTGAGACCCAGCTATTGCCCTTCTAGGTATCTTTCCAAAAGACAAAGTTATCATATTACAGTGATACCCATGTTTATAGTAGCTAAATTCATAATAGCTAAATTTTGGGAAACAGTCTATATGTCCATCAACAGATGAATGGATAAGAAAATGTGGTATTTATATGCAATGGAGTGCTACTCTGATATAAAAAGTATAGACTTGAAGCATTGTAGGTAAATGGATACACTTTGAGACCATAATCCTAAGTGAAATGAATTGGACACACAAGTTGAAATATCATGTTTCCCAAAATACAAATAAAGAGCAAAATATAAGATATATAATAAGATAATAAAATATAAGATAAGATAGATAATAGGAAGTAGGAAGATCTTTTTCAAATAGGAAGGGGAATAAGGGACAGAAGGAGGAAAGGTAAAAGGGATGAAAAAAATAATTGCAGAAAAAATAGAAATAGAGCTTTTGCAAATGTGAAGGAGAACAAGAGTTGGAGGGAGCAGAGAGTGATGGGAGGGGAAGGGGATGAAAAAATTAAGATGTGTTATGTACATGTACAAATTCCCTCTGCTAAATTTAGTCATGTACTGCAAACATGTACTAGAAAGAAAAAAAAGAGCTAAGGATGTAACTCACTGTGGAGGCCCTAAATTCAATCACTAGTCCTGAAGGGGGAGAAAAATGGGAACCAGATTCAGGAATGGTGTTACAGACCTGTCTTCCTAGCTTTCTGGGAGCCTCAGGCAGGAGGATCAACAATTCAAGCCCATCCTAGGCAGCATATTAAAACTTTGTCTCAAAAGAAAAAACCTACAACCAGCCCAGTGTGGTGGTATGTGCCTGAAGTCCCAGCTACTTGAAAAACCAAGGCAGGATCCTTTGAGCCCAGGAATTTGAGACCAGCCTAGGCAACATAGTGAAACTCCCATCTCAAAAAATAGAGAATCAAGGAGTGGTGGCTACAATATGTCTGTAATACCAGCACTCTGGTTGGCTGAGAGGGAAAGATCACAAGTTGGAGTACAGCTTGAGCAATTTAACAAATTAGCAAGACTTTATGAAAATAAAAAATAAAAAAGTGTGAATGTAGCTCAGTGCAAAGGCTTTGGGTTCAATCCTCTGAACTGAGGTAGAGAGAGGGGAAGAATGGGAACCACACCCAGGAGTAGTGATGCAGCCCTGTAATACTAGCACTCTAGGAGGCAGAGGCAGGAGGATCAGAAAATTTTTTAACTTGCTTTTTTATTTTTTCCAGTACTGGGAATTGAACTCAGGACCCTACACTTGCGGAGCAGGCGTGGCACCACTGAGCTAAATCCCCAGCCCTGAGGATCAGAAACTTAAACCCAGCCTGAGCAACTTAGTGACTTAACAACCTGTCTTAAAAAAAAAAACAAAAACTGGGGATGGAGAGGGTGTTTTCTGGGGATATAGCTCAGTGTGAAGATCATAGGTTCACTCCCTAGCACAGAGTAGGAGAAGATATTAGAAAATATAAAACCTAAGGATTCAGTTGGGTGCTGCGTGACATGTGTAATTCCAGCTACTTGAGAAGCTGAAGCAGAAGGCTCACAATTTCACACCAAGCCTGGGTAATTATGGGAGACCCTGTCTAGAAATTTTTAAAGGTGGTGGGGTGTGAGGTCAGTGTGAGCTTCTGGATTTAATTACCAGTACTGCAAACAACAGTGAAAGCCTTAGGGACTCATATCCCAAACATATTGATAAAAGACAAATCAAAGGATATATGAACAACAGATTTGAGTAAGTGTATTAACAAAGAAAATATCCAAATTGCCAGTATACTAATGAAAATGTTCTCAGCCTCTTTAGTCATCAGGGAAATGCAAATTTAAGAACACATGCCATTCTAGTAGAAAAGCTAAAGTAAAAATGACAGCAGGTTCTGGAGTGCATGTGTATGTATACGTGTGTGTTGTAGTGCAGGTTGCAGATTTAGCCTGGGGCCTTGTGCATAGAAAAATGAGTGTTCTACCCCAGGGGAACACCTCAGCCATACCAAGTTTTAGGTTTTTGGGTTTTGTTTTGGTACCAGGGATTGAACTCAGGTCCTTGCACTTTCGAGGCAGGTGGCAGAACCACTGAGCTAAATCCCCAGCCCTCATGTGATGTTTTGAGGAAGACTAAAGGAGGTGGAATTCTCAGACCCTACTGAAGGAGCATTGGTAGAGGTATAGTACTCTGCAACCAACACTATTTGGCAGTATCTGCCAGCAAGCAAACAATTCTAGTCTTGGGAACATACCCCCAAAACAAAGCATTCGAGCAAGAAGATATGTGTAACAATGCTACTGTTGGATACAATGGATGGATGAGTGTACTGCCTGTGTGGCATTGAGAATGAACAAACTGCAGTCACGTACTATGACATAGGAATCTCAAACATTTAGTAGTGTGTGGCAAGCCAGACATATGCAGATTCCATGGCAAAATTTATCTGTGGTTTCCCTCTGGGGAAGAGGAAGGAACCAGAGATCGAGCGATTGACTTGAGGACAGGTGATACTCTGTTTCTTTGCCTGGGGTGTGTTTATATTAGCATTTTCATGGCCACAGTAGTCTTTGAACACTGTATTTTTCACAGTATGTTATTCTTCCATTAAAAAGAAAGTCTTGGGCTAGGGATTTAGCTCAGTGGTTCCACCACCTGCCTTACAAGCACAAGGACCCAAGTTGGATCACCGGTACCAAAAAAAAAAAGTCTTCACTTCAGAGCCTCAGTCTGTATCTTGGGCACTGACACTATCTTGGGCCAGCACATGCTCTCTTCTCTATTGCTCACTCTGGGGTTTTCTTGTGCAAGTGCAGCTGTGGCCCTCTGCACATCCCACCTTTAGATACCTATTTGCAGGCACTGCTGACATAGAAACCAGCCCCAGCCCCCTTCCCCACCAAGCTTGAGTTTCTTCTGGATTTGACCCAGAAACCCTCTCTGAGTGGCTTGTGCTCTTATACCCTTTATCTTCCTTACCCTCATTTACAACCTTTCATATAGTCCCAGGTATGTCTCAATGGCAGTTCATTCTCTAATCAGAGGAATTCTCTAATCAGTTTTCCTCTGTGGCTCTAATTTTGTGCTGTGACACCATCATCAGTGTGTTTGCTGAGGGGCCTTGGAGTCCTGACCCTGACCCTATCAGAGCAAGTTCAATTACAAAAACCTACCATTTACATAACTTTCTCAGCTACAACTTGTGTATCCCTTACGCACTTGCGCAAGGGTCCCTTGGACAACCCTGCAGAAGTGGACACACACTGTTTATCCTCGGTGCCAATACTTGAAAAGATACCAAAGCACAGCTCTGCTCTTCCCACCAGGTTGGTGTGTATTATGACAGGGAAAACAGAAAATCATGGTTGGTGCTAGACAAGCCTGCCTCAGCTTCACAAGTACCTGTGCTTTTCACTGAATTGCCCTCTCGTGTGGTAATGGTTGCCTGACTTCAGTACCCCAGTGACAAAGGAGTTGTGACTGAAGGCTGCATAGCAATGGACTGCAGACTATCTCCAGGATGAGGAGCAATCTGGCTGTGCCCCCAGGGCCTGTGCTCTCAGTATCCCACACAGCCTGTGGCTACAGAGGGTCATCGCCCACAGGTCTCTGCACTTCGCTCCAGAGGGTTCCCTAGCAAACGGTTCTGCCATTGCTTAATACCTGCTTGCTGGGGCTCCAACATGCACCTCCTCTGCTGCCTGTTCTGAGACTCTTGCTGGGATAGAGTACCTCCCTCCCTTCAGCACCCAGTGAAAGGGGAAAAATTGTGACAGAAGTCACAGCCCTGATGAGCAGGTGTTGAGGAGTGAAGAGCACTGATTCCCCACTGTGGACCACTGTCCACCTAGGGTGGATCCTGGTATTTGTCACTTTCTAGTACAGCCTCTTTGCTAATCTGGGAGCCCACGAAGAGAATGAAGTTTTATCAAACTGGCTTCTGGTCACTCTGAAATAGGACTGCAAAGCTAATTACACCCTTACCATTCTCTTCCAAAGCTGAGTGTGATGGTGGTGTCCTGTATTCCCAGCACTCAGAATGCTGAGGCAGAGGGATTGGCAAGTTTGAGGCCAGCCTAGGCTACCAAATGAGTTCAGAACCAACCTGAACTACTTAGTGAGAACCTGTCTCAAAACACAAAAGAGCCGCTGTCAAGAAATCAACCAATAACAAATGGTGGAGGAGATGTGGGGAAAAAGAAACCCCTCTCCACTGCTAGTGGGCATGCAGACTGGTACAACCACTGTGGAAATCAGTGTGGAGATTTCTTAAAAACTAAAACTAGAGGTTCCACTGACCCAGCTACACCTCTTCTTGTTATCTTCTTGAAAGAATTAAAAGCATCTTACCACAGCGACATATGCACACCCATGTTTATAGTAGCAGTTTGTAATAGCTACATCTTGAACAGCCCAAATGCCCATCAACTGATGAGTAGATAAGATGTAGAGTTCTACTCTGCCAGAAAGATGAGCTTCAGACATTTTATAGCTAAATGGATGGATCTTGAGACCATGCTCTTAAGTGAAATAAATCAGACACATATTTAAATACTGCATTGTTTCTCCGACGTGAGAAACTGAAAGAGGAAAGAAAGGAGGACTGCAATGTATAATGGGTGTTGGGAAATGGGAAGAAAGTGTTCGAATGAGAACGGGAATAAGGGAGGAGGGTGGGAGAAAGGAAGGTACAAGAAAAAAAAGGAAAAATGGAAACAAAGCTTTGCACGTAGGGATGGGAGAAAATGGGATAACATAAAAATTTTAAAAGTTTTAAAAAGCGAGCAAGAAAGAAAATATACATATACACAGACTCTTTCACCTTCAAAAAATGACCACATTTCTAGGTTACAAAATGATTGCATTGGACTTAGTGATAAAGGAAGCAAAGCTGGACACGGCCCACATATTCAGGGAGACCACAGCTGGGAGAAGGCTTGTTTCATTTGAGAATACGCAGGAGAAGAAAGTTCAACAGGGAAGAAAGGGGTGGCTTTCACAGAAGAGTGGCTGGAGGTATAGCCACCTGCAAAACTGGGACCCAGGACTGGGGATTTAGCTCAGTGGCACTGTGCCTGCCTTGCAAGCACAAGGTCCTGAGTTCAATCCCTGGTACCAGGGAAAAAAGCAAAAAACTGGGACCAGAAGGGCAGCTCAAGAAACAGAGGCTGGAACAGGCCATCCAGTCTGTCACCTCTTCAGGCTACAGAATTGGTAAAAGCCAGATGACAGGGTCCTGAGACCCTCTTCCCCCGCCACCACCAGGGTCATACAGGGAAGTCTGATTCCAGATGCCACTGATTTATTTCCAAAGTTGAGCTGCAGCACATGGGAAAATACACGACTTTTCAGTTTACATTTTTAGATAAAATAGATTCTGTTGTTGACTTTCAATGTTACCATCCCGTTCTATGAAGCGCCGGAATGGATGGTGTCTCAAAGACTGGATATTCTTGGATATCTTCCACTTTCACAGCAGCAGCTTGGCCAAGGCCTCCTGGGTTAAAAGCAAGGGGCAACTGACCCCCATGGGGTTTGAGAGAGCACATGAGCAGCACTCACTGCAAAGCTAAGGCAAAGAGCAGAGCTGGTGAGTGGCACCTCCCCTCACCCTAAGGGCATGGCTTGCAGAGGCCCAGACACAGGCCAGGCGCGCAGGGATGGGGCTTTGGCCCAGCATGGAACAGCAGCAGGACTCTTGAGAATGCAGGTGGGTATGAGGCAGAGGCGAGGCATGCTGAAGAGGCAGGCTACCAGGGACAGAGGGGCTTCCACCTGTACATTCCTTCTGCCCCCATGGATCTCCCAGACTGTGGTCCCCAATCCTACACTTAATCTCTTTAATTGGATCTACTTGAGGTGGGGGCCCCAATCAGGGCACTTCTATCCACTTAGCCCCTCAAAACATTCTTAGGGTGAAGCCCCCAAGTCCCCTGCACCCTTCACAGAGCTGCAGGGAAGGGGAGAGGTGTTAGCTGGGGGCCTCCCCAAGCACTGGGAATTCCTTGCACATCTCTTGGACAATCATGCGGTCCATCTGGCACTGGGGTGAGGTCTCCTCCTCAGTCAGGATGCGCCGCAATGTAGCCTGCAGGTCCGATAGCCGATGGCGGTGCTGCAAGTAGGGTGTGGAGCGGACCACGGCGTGCATCAGAGAAAGGTATTCCATGCGCAGCTGCAGGAAGAGGATTGCTCAAGGACTCCTGGGAGATACTGCAACTGCCACCAGACTTGAACTACCCATTATCTTCCAAGGACCCAGGGCAAGGAAGAGCTCGTACCATGTGAACATCAGGGCTACGTCCCCACCACCCAGAATATACCTGGTACAGAACTGGCCTTCAACAGTTGCTGTATAAGTGAATGAATGAATCTTCCCAGCCCCAGGGAGTCCCAGAATGGGGCCTACCCTGGAAGTCCTGCCAGTCCTTCAGGACTTGATGTGCCACATCTGTCATTTGGAGGCCTTCTGCTTCTACCCTTGCCTCTCTCTCACCCTGAAAGAGCTTATAAATACCCACAGTTTCAAACAGTCACCTGGCCTCATACTTCTAGATCTGTCCTGTGAGCTCCAGGCAAGAATATCCAATTGCCTGTTTATTTTGTCTGCATATCTCAGAGAGCTCAAACCCACACAGCTACCATCAAACTCAATCTTCCCCCTCTTCCCCAAACTGAAGGTTTTCTCATGTTCTCTATCTCATGAAAGAGCACTGCCGTTGGCAAATAGCACAGGCCAAAACCGGGTGTGGCGGTACATGCCTATAATCCCTGCACTCAGGAGGCTGAGGCAGGAAGATTGCTATGACTTCCAGGCCAGCCTGAACCACATAGAAAGACCTTGTCTGCGGGGGAGGAGCACAGGTTTGAAATATAGGTGCCCTCTTCAATTCCTCTCTCCTGAATATCCTATATCTGATTGACCTCCAAGACCTGGCCATCTTATCCTAGTCCCTTATCCCATCTCCAACACCCTCTCTCCCAACTTCTGTTCCCAGCACCTCTAGTGCAAGCAATTCCAACAGGCCCCAAGATGTGACACCCTAAGACTCTCAACCTACTGGCCTGACAGCAGCACTTGTTCTCTCAGCCTCCAACATCCCTTGTTCCTCTCTTTACCTCTGGATAGAGGAACCAGTACCAGAATCTCCCATCAGCAGCATCCCCTAATGCTATGCCTAGGCAATCAACAAGGCCAGAGCCAGTGTGCAGCCCTTAACCTTCACTCATGAACTCTCAGACGGCCATGTGGCTCTGTAGGGACTCCACTCATGCTGTTGTCTACCTCATTCTACCAGCATCGCCCACCTTCTCTGTCTTCCATACCTAAATTGCCTGGCCAGTTGGCCTTGTGCTTCATGGAAAACACAGAAGCAATCTTTCAGAAACCCCATCTTTTGCTCTCAGCACCCACAACTCACCTGTCCCCAGCAGAATGAATTGAAGAGGTCCCCACTCCCAACATGCCATGCGCTCATGTGACCAGTGTGACGTGACCATTGGCTCATGGTCAGGACAGGCACAAGACACTGTCCCTGACCCCCCTGTCTCCCTCCAGCCCCCATCTCTTTCTACTTACTCCCTTTCCCAGAAAATTTACAAGAGCTGCCTCTGTTTACTGCTTCCAGCCTCCCTTATTCCCACTCCTCAGTAACTTCAAATTCCCTTCCAAATTTCTGTTTGTGTCCTCCACTCCTCTAACCTCACTTGTCAGTCACTGCTGATAGCTGTACGGCAAGCCTGATGGCCAATTCTCAGTTCCCAGATGAAGCTCCTGACCTCCCTCCTCCTGAACATCATTCTGGGCCCTTGCCTGCCTGGTTTCCTCCCTCGGCTCCTCTGTTCATGCCCCTGCAGTGCCCAGGAGAGGGCAGGCTCCCTGCTGACCCTGCCCTTCAGTCCCATTTCCTCAGTGATCACACTGGCATGGCTTCCAATCACACTGCTGCACAGACAGCCCGGAAGTGGCTCTCTAGTCCTGACTTGCTCCCCTCCGCTTCCCTCATGCTCTTAGTGCCCAATGTCTACCAGGCGTCACCCCCACCTTGACATTATCAATGCACAATTCTGTTTTCCTCCCAAGAATTCTCCCCTCAGCTCTCCCCACACCCGTTGTCAGACTTCACCTGCTTAGTGGCTTAAGACAAATCCCGCTGGATTCCATCCAGCACAACCAAACCCAACCTCTTTTCTCACCGCAATGGTCTGTCTGCACTCCGCAGGCACCCAGTTCCCATGAGGGGTGTCATTAGATCACTTCGCCTTCCTCTGAGATCCCCCAGGCTGCTGCCCCCCATAAGGTGCTGTGTGTAACCTATGTACTGTCTTCAACTCCCATGCTCTCAGCTGAGCCTTTCCCCAGACACCCCATCTAGATAGCCTCATAGCTGCCTCCTTCCTCATACCTGTCCTGTTTTCCAGGTGGCCTCCCACCCACACCTCTCTGCAGCCCTATCCCCTCATGTTTCATGTCCAGTGTCACACTTCACCCCCTCTCCCCGCAAAGGGTTCAGTTTCCACTCAGCTTCCAGCCCCATATGGCAACCTCCAAGCACCTTGTCTCCGGGTGAGAGGTCCGCAATGTGCCGTACAGTGATGTCAATTAGCGCCATCATATCTGTGTGGTAGAAGATGGCAGCTGTGGCAGAGCTGCTGAAAACATCCTGCAGGAATTTGAGAACCGAGTGTGGTGGCTGTGGTTCATGTTTGAAGATACGCACAGGGTCATCTAAAATGCAGGGATCATGGGGTTAGTGTAGCCTTTGCTTGGGTCCCAGAGTGACCCCAGAGGGAAATATGGAAGCACAGGAGATGCAAGTGGTACCCATATATATTCAGGGGCCCTCACCTCCTCTGTTGAGAAGCAGCAGCAGCTTTTCAGAGAAGATTTTGATATTGGAGTGTTTGCTCAGGGCAGCCATGATGACATTCTGGTCAGGTGCTGAGGAAGGACAGGGTGTAGACACAACAAAACACAGCCTGCAAAGCATCTTCTCAGCCCCTCCCAGTCAGGTCCTATCCTCACCTGGCAGGTGCAGGTTGAGAGCTAGAAGCAGGTTCATGCAGAGATCAGGCAGCTGCTCTGTGGTGTCCAGGGGCAGCCCATCCTCAACGATGCTCAGCAGGAACTGAGCAAAGGGTGTACCCAGGTGTTCTAGAAGAGGGCACATGCCAAGGCTACAGTCTCGTCCCTCCCCCTATGCCATTCAGATTCCTAGGCTTCCTGTGAGCCTTGGTGATCCGCTATACCACCTCTGTGGCCTGCAGTCAACAAGCCAGCAATCTGCATTCTTACCATAGTGTGCGTAGGGCACTGCCTCCCCCATGGAGAACACCATAGCCAGGATGAGCGCAGAGTAACAGAGCTTCTGGTGGTCTGGGGTGGGGAGAGAGGCAGTCAAGAGTCCTGAAGACAGCAGGAACCCCTGCAGATGGGGGTATCCCTCCCGATGGCAGGACACTTTCCCACCCACCTTACCTTGCGTGTCTGTCTGCATGTCCCGAGCCAGCTCCACGGGCAGCACAGAAGACACGAGCGTGGAGATGATAGCTGCATCAAGGCCACACATGGCCCCAAAGCACTTGAGGAGCAGCAGCCTCAGTGATACTCGGTGTTCCTGGAAGAGGACCCCGTGTGCTGAATTTCTGGAACCTCCACATCTACCTGCATACCTCCATGTACCCCTCCCCTCCGTCTGGTACACACCATTTGGTAATAGGCCACCAAGGCTAGGACAGACTCGAACTCATTCCTCTTGCACATTTTCTTGCAAACTTCAGGGTCAGCATCAGTCTGTAGGAAGGAGGAAGTGTGCGTCACCCAGTGAGCTGGCTATGTGGCCACAGTGAAGTAAGAGCATGTGTGTGCAGGGAAGACTCCTAAGGATGAAGAAGGTGTGGGGTGGGGCAGTGCACTGCTCACATGCTGGGGATGTGTGTGGCCCCCACCCCGCACCAGAATATGCAGCAGCTCCTCCAGATAGCATCGAATGACGCCCTCATCCTCATACAGGGCCCAGCTCCGCTGCTGGGCATCATCCTTCCTCCGAGCCAGGTCCGCAAAAATCACCTCCAGCCTCTGCTGGTCATGGCAGACCTGCCCAGAGGGCAGGGCTGTGCTCATGTCCTGGGGAGAAAGGGCAAAGCATGGCTCAGCACACCATCTCCAGGAAGCCCTCAAGGCCTGGATCACTGCATTGGGCCTACATTATAAGCTCAAGTCCTGTGTGACCCACACTGGGCAGGGGTCTGACTCTACTCTTGATGACCTCCCGGGATAGGATTCTACATTAGGTGGGAGGTTTCTCAACAACCTGCCTATCACTGCACCCAGATAAACACCTTCATGAGAAGGGCATGGACTCCATCACTTCCTGAATGTGATCGAGACTCCACAGTCCCATCTACCACCAGTGGCAGCAGGCCCATCATCTCCCACCTTGCACATTCTCCTCAAACCTGCTGATGAGGCACTGGCTGCTGTGCCCAGCACAGCATGCTCTTGGCCACTGCCCCACCACCCAAGCTAGACCTGCAGGAGGAGCCCTACAGAGGGACCCTGGGCCCAGCCAGCTCTCATTACATGGTATGGGCTCACTGCCTTTGATTCTGCTCCTGGCCAGCACCCTGCACGAATCCCACAGTACCCACATGCCTTATGCCCTCTCATTTGGGCAGCAGACAGATCTCCATTCGTTTTCCAAGCCTACATTCTTACCACCGCTAAGGCCAGCAAGGCACTGGCTCATACCCAGCCAAGTCCATTTCCTCCTGTGGCCAGAGAGGACTTCTCTGGGCTCACTGCCACCTACTCCAGGTCTCTGCTTCTCTCACACCTGCTCTCTCCACCTATATGCCAGCCACAACGCCTCCTTCCCCTTCCCCAGCAAGCCACACTCAGCCCTGGGTCATGGCCCTAGGCCAGGCTGAGCCTCTGCATCAGATGCTCTTCCTCGCTTTCTTCTTCCTGCATCACTTCAAACATCCCCAGCACCCAGCCTAATGAAAGCCTAGAGCTGCAGTTGAGAAATACCTGTCACATACAGGCTGGACACATGTATGTGCGTAGGATGGGGGTGGGGTTAGCAGGATGGCCTGAGGGGAGGCTCCTGGACATGCTCCCCCCTCACCTTGCCCTCTACCAGCGAGAGGAGGACCTGCTCCATGACAGGTGAGCTGGCTGGCACAGAGGCCTGGATGTGACCCACCACGACTCCAATGGCCACACGGCATAATTCGTGGCTCAGGCCGGTGTTTCTCCGCACAAGCTCCATCAGCTCTGCCCCAATGGTCCTTGGCACAGTTGTCTCAGCCACTGCCTTCTCCTCTGTGGTCCCCAGGCTCAGTGCACCCAGGGACTCCAAGTCATCAGGGGCTGAAGTTGTATGAACCACCACCTCCTCTGTAGGGGACTCACTGGCTGATGCCTTGGAGGGAAAGGGCAGGGCTTGGGACACTGTGTGGGTGCCTCTGCGAGGCACTGGTGGGGGCGTGGGTGAGCAGCCAAGGCCCAGCTCAGAGGGGCTGGATCTGGTATAGAGCGTATCCAGAGAAGTGCTGTTGACCGAAGAGCCACTGGACACTGAACTACACCCGGAGGGTGTGGTGGTGCGGCCACCTGTGAGCAAAGGACAGATGCTGCACTAAGGCTGCCCCCTGGGGCCCTCGTCCATCCTACCCCAGAGCCCCATCACTCAACACAGGTCCCAGTGCCTTAGTTAGGCCCTGTGTCCCTATCAAGACCAACTGCCCAAATGCCCAAAACAGAGGCCCTATCTTCTTCCCAAGCCTATAACCCCCATCTGCCTGACATGGGCAGAGTAGCCATTCCAAGCCCAGGGTACCCCACCCCAATTCCCCCACCCTGCCTCTCACCATTCCCTGAGACCACCAGGGCCTCGTGATCTCGGTGTTTCACCGGTGGGGGTGGTGTAGCAGGTGCGGCTCGGCGAGGCTGGGGTGGGATCTGCAAGGACAGAAATGGGATCTGAGGGGACAGGCTGCTGTCTGGTGCTCCAAGCTCTGGATGCAGGCAGGGCTATGGCTCTGGTTATATCACTGATCCAAGTAGACTCTTGAGCCTCAGGATGAAGCCTTAAGCTCCATCCACCTCCTTCTCTAGGATGCCCTCACCACATACCTGGTAGAGGGATCCATCTGCCGTAAGATGCTCAGAAATGGGCAAGCTGTACTGCCTTTCAAACCCGGTTCGACACATCCCATTGGGCTGCCTAGCGGCAGAAGCATCCAAATGATGATCACTGGTGGATGCGGTCATAACTGCAGCACTGGAGATTGAGGGACCTTTACGAGACAGGGTCTCTTTCCGATGGTGGATCAGCTTCCTTATGGGAAACAGAAAGACTATGGCAAAGAGCACTGTACATACCCACAGTCCTCACAGGTGCCTTATGGGAGACTGGGACCTCACAGGCCTAGCCCTCACACACCATCTCCCCATGCTCTACCACTGTGGTCCCCATGCTACCCCAAACCCATCCTGCACATCTCTAATGCTCCCTAGAGAAGCCACCCACCTCCCCAGCACTCACTGGAGGACTCCACGCTGCTCCAGGCTGTACTTGCCACCATCCCGCATGGCTGTGTTATGCACAGCCTCGATGGCCCGATCAATGGCCTGGAGGACATCCTGCTCTAGACCCTGCAAGAGGTGACCAGTCAGACCTGGACCCAGGCAGGGGTGCTCAGCCCCGACCCAGCCTAGGTTGAAGCTAAACAGAGATTCATTGAATGGGGTTTCAAACAGCATCCCTCAGGAAGCAGGGACACCAGGTGGCCCCAGAATGCCGTTTTACACACAGGGCCTCAGTCAGGACTTCATCCCATATAAAATTCTTGGCTCAGATGCTTCTAGAGACCTGGGGTCCAGAGTAAACCCTTAGCCCAGCGAGCCTCAGTCTATAGCCAGGACTGCATACCTATTCCATCACTGGGCTTGGTTCAGAGCCCAGGCTGAGATGCCAAACAGCCTCCAGTGTCTGGAATCCTTAATCAGTCACTCTGGATCCTGCTGATCCTTCACAACACCAAGGTCACACCGCAGAACAGCCCAGTCCCTGCAGAGCCCTGTGAAGGCTCTAGGTGCTGATAATAAGCCAAGGGGACCTCCCCTCCCCATCCCTGCTGTCAGAATTCGTCTTCCCAAGATGTTCCAGTCACTTTCAGATCTGCCCTGGGAAGTAGCTCTATGTCTGCTGTAAAGGGAGGACACAAGAGATTCAAGGCTCCAGGTTCAAGTCTCATTCTCAGCAACTCAGGGGACCAGTCACCCTGCCCTCCCTCAACCCCAGCACCCATGTTCAATCAGATACAAGGAGCCTCAGAGCTGAGGGAACTCACTTCAGACTGGTTTGAGAAGCTTCCCTAATGGGGCCAGGCAGATGGATGCAGAGTCTGCAAAGCCCTTCAGGTAGCATGGGGTGTACTACCATGCAGGGAGACAAGAGATGAAAAGGGGGCAGAAAGGGAATAAGACAGATCTGGAGGAAGGGACCTGGAGGCAGGCAGAGGGAGACAAAGAAGAATGACATTGCCAGAGACAGAGTGGTAGTCAGAAAGGAAAACACCCAAGTGGAGAGTCAGAATGAGAGGGACAGAGATGCACGAGAAACCAAGACACAGGAGCGCGCAGAAAAAAGCCAAACACAGTGACAGAAAAGATGGCAGCCTCTCTGCCGTCCCCAAACACCCAGCCTCACTGGTCCTGCCTCTGGCCTATGCTCAGTAGGGGAAGAGGTAGGACCAGTGAGGTCCTTCCCCCACCCCAAGGGCTCCTCACTCCAGACCTAGCAGCCCAACCCCAGGAGCTTCTAGATGGGCTGGGGCTGAGGGTCCATCCCCTCTGGCAAAAAGCAGATTATCTTGCTATTTCTATCATGAACCCGTCTAGGTCAGAATGTTTTCTAAAGTTAGAGACTAGGACTGGGCAGGAGTGCCTGGTAGAGAACACCTCTGAACCCTGTGGTCAGAAGAGACCAATTGGAGACATAGAAATGGTGACCCCAGCCCCTGTAACAGGGCTGCTCTTGGGGAAATAGGAACTGGGACTGCAACCTCCAGTGGAAGGAAATGGGGCCATCATCAGACTAGGGGAATCCTCAAGAGGACACACGCCAGGCTAGGGTCAAAGGAGTCTCTCGATTTCATAGGAAAGAAGCCTGCAAACTCAGGGCTTGACACATGGGGAGAACAGAAGAGACAGTTTAGGGAGGGTCAGCGGGGGATGGAGACCTTGGTTCAGAGGTTCCTGCTAAGAGGTTAGGGAGTGGCTGAGCACAGGACAGTCAAAGACACTGAGATCTCAGGGTTTAGGGGTCACCAAGATGAGGACATTTAAGGGTCCAGGGTCCAAGGGTGAGAAGTGTTGAGAACCTGGAGGTGTTTAGGGAAGTGGTGTCTAAAGTGGCCTCTTCTCAATATTGGGGGCCTCAGCGGTAAAGAGTCGCTCCACAGTGGTGGTGGTGGGGAGTGTGGAATTCTAGTGATCCAGGAATATTAAGGATTGAGGTATTGGGGACTTGGTAACTGGAGTCTTTGGGTCTAACTCTAGAATCTATTCAGATACAGGTTCCTATACCAAGGTGTCTGACGTCCCAAGGGGTCACAGTCCCAGAGTTAAGCTTTTGTAGCTCTAGTAATGAATGTCAGGGCCTGGTCTTTTGTAGGGGTTGCTCGACCCTGGGGTCTCAGTGCCTACAGTCCTTGGGTCTCGGAGTCAGGTACTCAAAGTCCTTGGGTGCTGGGGATAGGCCTCCAGGGCCAAAGGATCCCGGGTCGGTGCTCGGGGCGGTGGTCGCAGCCCGACACACTCACCTGCAGACGGTGCAGGTAGGCAGGCGGCACGTAGCCCGTCTCGCCGCTGCGCGCCCG
>NW_022900949.1:40810601-40817920 GCF_012274545.1 Fukomys damarensis
CCTGCTCGCCGTGGCCCCGCCCCGTTCGCGTCAGCCCAGGGACTGCAGCGTGGCGCCCCTAGCGGCTACAAGAAGCCCGGCAAGGCGAAGTTCAGGCACCCATAGCCCCTTGGGCCTCAACCCCTCGGTTCTAGGCCCCTGATCCCATTCCCAGACCCCTTCTACCGAGCCCCGCCACGCCACCCGCAGTGGGTCCCAACCTACAACAGTAAGGACTTGGAGACGGCGCTGTTATTGTTAGTTCTGCTGGGGTGGGGGGAGTCAGTCCCTCCAGGACCAGTCCGGTGGTAGCACTGGACCAAGCGTAGGGAACGAGAGGATATGTTTACTAGGGTGGACGATCCCTCTGTCCAGTCCTCCTGTCTTTCCCCCACACTGCACCCCATAGCTCTCATTTTCTATCATGGGTCTGCAGATCCTGTTCTTCTGCCTCGATGCTCCTTTCCCCTCCCAGAGTCAAGCTCCTACCCCTATCAACTGCTAGCACTTTACACTGATTGCCTTTATAGGACATACCCAGACCTCTCCTTTTGGCAGTACTGGGAATCAAATCCAGGGTTTCACCCATACTAGACAAGTGCCCTACCACTGATTTTTGAAACAGGGCCTCCCTAAATTGTCCAGGATGGCCATCCTTCTGCTTCAGTCTCTTGATAGCTGGAATTACAGGCATGTGTCACCACACCCAGCCAGACTCTTATTCTAATAGCTTCCAAAAGTAAAAGGAGGGCTGGCAGAGGATGGGAGTGGGGTACCATGTGGCCTTAGAGGTATATTTGACCCACCCAACTTTCTAGTCAGCCCAAATCTCTAGGTCTTTGAAATCCTTGGGAATCAGTGCCTGGGAGACCCAGGAAGATGCCCTATGAGGGCACTGTTCCAGGGGCTGGTCACATAAGCTCCATTGGACGCCTGAGACCAGGAGCAGGAGCCTACTTTAAACATAGTAGGGTAGGCTCAGAGGGCCTGGGGAAGACGTGTTTAGAATTCAGATGTGGGAGAGCTGCTAGAACCTGACATCCAGTCCCAGGCTTCTCTGCACCAGATCTAGCTAAATTCAAGACCCCACTTGGCCTTTCTTCCCAACCACCCACCACACAAAGAACAGCAATAGTTCCCAGGGGCTTCGCTGGCTTGATTTTGTAAATATTAGGGTGTACAATCCCTGTCTGAGGATTGGTTATTCTCAGTGCAGCTTAGGTCTGTGTAGGAGTGTTGATAAGTGAGTGATATGGCCAGGGCCCACCCTCCCTAGAACAACCCTCTCACTGTGCCCTGCTTTACCACACGTCAGAGAGCTGCCCGAGGACCAGTGCCTAATGACTGCTGAAGCCCTGGCACTGGCTCCAGGATCGCTGACATCACAATGTCCAGTCAATCAGCTACTGCTGGTGGCACAAAAGGGATCAAAAGCTCAATCCATGGTTTGGTGTACCTGCTGCCCAACTTTAGCTTACGCTGTGTAAAATGCAGTTTTGGGTTACAGGTGCTGGGAGACTCAGCTGGCAGAATTGTGGAACCTGGGTAAGAAATGTGTATAGGGGGTCTTTTTTGGGTGACCTCAAGTTACCAATTTGGGGCACTGAAGACCGAGACATGGGTGACTCTCAGCTCTAAAGGATAGGGCAGTATCAAGAATATTGCTGGGCCAGAGAAGGGGTTACAGCATGGGATAAGGCTTCTGATGGTCAAGAGGGGAACTACATGTCCCTGGAAAGAAAAACAGTAGCATCGTATACAATAAACAAAAAAATCTGTATTAGAACATTTACACTCAGGGAAGAAAGAGGTATCTGCATCATTAAATTTGGAATGTTGAAGAAATAGTTAAAATAAATAGATTCTGAGCACAGATGAGGCTGGCTCAGGCTGGGGCTCACAGAGGCCACTGTGCATCAGCTCCAGGCTGCAGGGGCCACCACATGGCCATCCTGACCTCCTCCCCAATGCAGCACAGCTGTGCCTGGAACACAGTCTCTCAAATCCTGGAGCAGCCGGCAAGCTCACTCCCCGCTCTCTTCGCTGATCTCTGTGACAATGTCTATCAGGCTCTGGAGCCCAAAGATGTAGCCAGCATCCTGGCCCTCGTGCACCACACTGTCCTCACCATACAGCCTGCAGGTGGTATGGGCAAAGTCGATCATGCGCACATCCACGGAGCTGGCGCCAAGGGGCTTGTAGGCATAGGCCCCAGCAGACTCATCAGCCGACTCCTCTGATAGGTCCTCCAAGTCCTCAGCATCTGAGTCCAGGGCCACCTCGGGCCACTCTTTGCCATCATAGATAACCAGCAGGGAGCTTGAGTAGAAGCGATAAGACTCCTGTCGTTCCAGCACTGCCTTGAGCTCAGCTAGCTTCTTGAGCACAGGGCTCAGGAGCTCCCGGCGCAGGTACCGCCCATTGTGGAAAAACTGGAAGAGTGCCTCCTTGAAGCCCTGCACTGACAGCTTCCGCCCGTGGTACTTGTTCATGAACATGAGCTGCCCAGTGCCCGCCTGGTACACCTGAGGGAGAGACCAGCAGCTCAGGTGTATGGGCCACCTCAAGTCCTAGACCCTGTGGCCTATGGCAGTGTGACAGCCCAGATCCAATACTTAGCTTGGTGATTACACCAGCCACACATGAGCTGGTAGACGTAGTACCTGCACTGTATTTGGTTACAGATTCCCAGCCCACTACTCTGCATCTGTGGAGACAGCCTAACTTGCCTTCATCCCTCCTCTTATCTAGACTCAGCCCGCCAGGCCAGCCTCAGAGGGATCACCTAGACATGTCTGAGTTTTCTTTTTTTTCAACCAGAAAGAAACACACTCAGTTAATTGTGGAATCTTTAAAGCAAATAGAACTACAGCACAGTGGGCCAGTGGATGCCCCAGCCAGCCCTCCTCATGTACTAGGCATATTTCTCACCTGCATGCCACACACACGCACACCAATGACTGCAGATGTGCTCTGCTGACATTTTCGGATTTGGTTGGCTGCTTTCTCCTCTGAAGCATCATCACCATGCTGGCGTGTGCCCATCTTAAGGTCCAGGACACACGGCACTTCGTAGCGGGAAGTCAGGTTCTCTAATAAGATGAATTCTAAGTGGTTAAGGACAGTACCCTGAAGAGGAAGTGCTACTGCATAGGGCGTAGGTACTCCCACAGCAAAGGGCTTGCACACGGTGACCCAGACAAGCTTAAGCCCACAGGGAACTCAATTAGTTGTGCTGTCAAAGGGACTTAGCACAAGTGCAGCCAGCATCTAGATTCAACACAGGCCTGCGAACCCCAGCCTGTAAGGGACATTCGCCATTTCCTGAATTGCCCTAGGTATGTGACCACAGTGCCAAAGCATACTTGTCCTCAGTTACACACAGAACAAATAAGTTCAATACATCTTGTATCCTTAAATGTTAACTACAAATACCAGTACAAATTCATGAAAATATTCTCCATAAAATAAAATCTACTTCCCAAATGTGTGCACTGAGAAGGCCGGGACATGATGAATAGAGGCAGAGAATGCCTTTCATGCACAGCTGGCTCCCCAATTCCCATGAGCAGGAACCAATGCCTCCTGGAGGACAGATTGGTGAATATGGTTACTGTTCATGGTTGTACAGCCTACAAGCTACAAATGGCTTGTGCTTTTTTAAGAGAAAAATATACTTCGTGACCCATGAAAGTAAAATGATATTCAATTACAGTGATCAAAAATTTTTATCAGAACACAGCACACCTGTTCATATGTATTACTATGACAAAATTTAAGTATTGTGCCACAGACTGTACAGTCCTCAAAAACCTAAAATATAGTTTACTGAATCTTGCCTTAGAGAAGAATGTTCTGAGTTTACATCTGGGCCAGGAAATGTACAGAGCCATTTTCTGGACCATCTTTTTTCACATCAGAAAGCAAGACAAGCCAGGCATGGTGACACATGCCTGTAACCCCAGCACTTGGGAAGCTGAGGCAGGAGGATCAGAAATTTGAGACAGGATTTAGTGAAAGGATAAAAAGGCTGGGGCGTGTAGCTTGGGGTGAAGGAATGACCTGAACTGAGGTTTATTCCTGAGTTCTGCAAACTGAACAAAATAAAACAACAAACCTCACTAATCACCTCTGGAAGATGAAAGGGAACTTACTCATTACTCCAAATACCTACTAAGGAAAAATAACCATTTAACCAGCTGTTATGATTTAAATATGAAATGACCTCCAAAGACTCATCTGTTGAATGCAGCTATCTTCCCAGATGGAACCTAGAGGTAAACTGACTTCAGCAGGGGATTAATCTGAAGACGTTGTGGGAAGGTGAGGCACAGGTAGAGGAAGTAGGTCACTGAAGGTGTGCCTTCTAAGAGTATATCCTGTCTCCAGTCCCTTCCTCTTTCTCTGGCTCTTCTCTCATTCTTTACTTCCCAGCAGCCATGAAGTGAAAGGCTTTCCTTTGCCAAGCCCTTTCACCATGATGTCTCTACTTAAGAGACAGCTACCACAGAATGGAATCTCTCCTAAACTGCAGGAGTCCGGTATTTTGTCCCAGCAATGGAAAAGTGATTAATACATCTGCCTTTCCTATATAAAATGTACCTCAGGATAAGTACATAGTTGATAAGGAAAAGTCACTCTTTACAGAATGATTCCAATGGATAACAAAGCTATAAAACTGCCTAATAACAGGGAAGGACATGGCAAACACCTGTAGTACCAACCCTCTGGGAGGCTGAGTCAGGATTACACATTTGAGGCCAGCCCAGGCAACCTAACAAGACCCTGTCTTTGAAAATAAAATACAGGGGCTAGGGATTTAGCTCATGGTTCTGCTGCCTGTCTCGGGAGCACAAGGACCCAAGTTTGATCCCTGGTACCAAAATAATAAATAAAATTTTTTTTAAAAAAAGGGCTGGGTAGGGGTGTAGCTCAGTGGTGAAAGTGCTTACCTAACATCTATGAGGCCCTGGGTTCAATCTCCAGTACCACACACAAAAAAAGGAGGAGAAATGAAAATTACAGCTGGGTGTGGTGGTATACACTTGTAATCCCAGCACTCTGGGAGGCTGAGGCAAGAGGATTGCTAGGTTTGAGTCAAACCTGGGCAACTTAGGAAACTGGAGAGATCTTGTCTCAAAATAAAAATATTAAATTTTAAAAGGACTGGGAAAAAGCTGGGTGTGGTGGCACATGCTGTAATCCCAGCACTTGGGAGGCTGAGGCAGGAGGATCACTGTGAGTTCAAGACCAGCCTGGGCTACATGGTGAGTTCCAGGTCAATCTCAACTACATAGAGAGACCCTGTCTCAACCCCTGCCCCCAAAAAAGAACTGGGAACTTTGTTCAGTGTGAAGGTCCTGGGTTCAATCCTCAGTCATACACACACACACACACACACACACACACACACACACACACACACAGCACCTAATATATAAATGAATCCAAAGTAATGATGACCCAAGAGAAATAACTGAACACTGTGTTTTCCAATCAAGGGACATGTACAATACCATCTCCCAAGGATTCCTGCTCCTATCCTCCCCCAAGAACAGAACCTGAGTCTGACAAAGCCTTCAGATCCTATCATCAATTTACTGGAAACAGAGAAGACAAAGTAACATATAAAAGACACCACAGAGAAGCAATCAGTAAAATTCAGATCAAAGGAAACTCTAGAAGATAGTTCCTTTGATAAAATTTCAAGAAAAAGCTGGGCATGATGCTGCATGCCTGTTATCCCAGCACTCAGGAGGCTGAAGCAGAACTTGGCTGCTCCAAGCTCAAGGCCAGCCTGGGCTATTTAGTGAGGTCAAGGCTACCCCAAACTGCATATTGAGATCCTGGCTCAAAAAAAATTTTTGGAAAAAAATACAAAATGGGAAGTGGTATTTAAAGACTTGAAATATTTGAATCTAAAAATTACCTGTAAACCACCCTTCAACCCTCCCCACTTTGTCTGTCCAGATGGTGTTTTACTATATGACAAAGCCTAGTGCTCCCTGCCTGTGCCTTACAAGGTGTCACCCAGGGCTGTGTGGTGGGAGTGGGGGTGAGATATGGCTGAGCAGCTGCCTTTGGGTGGCACAGCAGTCCCTCCTTCCTAGAAGCCTGCCCTATCCAGCTTCCCTGTCACTCTAAGTGGAACATTTTGGGGTCTGAACCCACCTCCCTCACAATGTGCCTATAGCCAACCCTGCTGTCCCCACAGCAAGGGCATGAGCACCAAGAAAGTACAAAAAGGCAGCAAGGATCCAAGGAGGGATGCAAGCAAGTCCTGGAAAAGGAGATTTTTCATTTGGTTGGTTTTTTGTAGTTAAAACAGGGTTTTCCAACTGGGGATTTAGCTCAGTGGTTCTGCTGCCTGCCTAGCAAATGCAAGGTCCTAAGTTTGATCCCCAGTACCAAAACAACAAACAACAATAAAAAACAAAACAGGGTTTTCTTATATAGTTCAGGCTGGCCTTGAATTCACTATGTACCGCAGTCTGGCCTCGAACTCATAGTGATACTACTGCCTCAACCTCCCAAGTGCTGGGATTACAGGTGTGTGCCACCATGCCTGACACACTATGTAAACCTCATAAGGCTCCCCATTCAAACAAATGAAAAATAAAAAGCAATTGACACCTGCCTCACAAGCACAAAGACCCGAGTTTGATCCCTGGTACCAAAAAAAAAAAAAAAAAAAAAAACCCCAAGAAAACCAATTGAGACAAGATGTAGATATATGACGATATGAAGTAGATGGGGTTTTTCAAAGTTGTTTTATGGATTTTATCCCCCCATCCCTACTAGGTATTGCACTCAGGGTCTTTGCACTGAACTACATCCCTAGCCCCATTTTAATCTTTTGAAATAGGGTCCCACTATGTCACTAAATTGCCAAGGCTAGGCTCAGACTTGCAATCCTCCTGCTTCAGCTTCCCAGAGTGCTGGAATCATAGGAAAAGTGCCACCACACCTGACAAATTATGTATTTTATAGTAAAAAACTTACTGTCCTTTTATTTTTGGAAGACAGGGTCTCACTATATAATTCAGGCTGGCCTTGAACTCACTATATAGCCTAGGCTGACCTCAAACTCATGGCAATCCTTTTGCCTCAGCCTCCCAAGTGCTGGGATTATAGGCATGCACCACCACACCTGGCTTTTACTATACCTGTATTTGGCGTGCGTCATTTTTTTTGAGACAAGGTCTTGCTATATAGCCCAGGCTGGCCTTGAACTCACAGCAAACCTCTTGCCTCAGCCTCCCAAATCCTGGGATTATGAGTGTCTACTACCATGCTAGGCTTTCCCAATTTTTAAGAATTAAAAATGGTATAAATGTTTA
>NW_022900949.1:40817962-40857320 GCF_012274545.1 Fukomys damarensis
TTTTTTTTGAGACAGGGTCTCACTACATAGTTGAGACTGACCTGGAACTCACTATGTAGCCCAGGCTGGTCTCGAACTCACAGCGATCCTCCTGCCTCAGCCTCCAGAGTGCTGGGATTCCAGGTGTGCACCACCACGCCCGGCTGAAAATATCCTTATCTTTTAAAGATACATACTAATATGCATATAGCCAAGCATAGTGGTGTCCACCTGTGATCTCAGCACTTGAGAGGCAGGACTGCCAAGAGCTCTGGGCCAGCCTGAACTACAAACTGAGACCCTGGCTTAAAAAATAAATAAAAACAACAAAAAAAATGTGTATGGATGAAATGATGTATTCTAAATTTCCTTCAAAAAATGTCTAGTTGGAAAAAAACTGTTTAAAAAGAGCTAGGGGTGTAAACCCCGTGGTACAGTACCTGCCTAGCATGTATGAGGCCCTTGGTTTAAACCCCAGTACTATACTTGTGCTTGGTTACATACAGTCGTGACACAAGATTGACACAGTGGGCCAACTGTGAAATCTGGGTGACAAGTACCTCAGTATCCAGTGTATTATTTGATTTTTAAAATGTTTTCCCTAATAAAAAGTTAAATCCTGAGGAATTTCAACCTGTAAGATTAAAGGAACAACTGACACTAGGGATTTAGCTCAGTGGTGCCACCACCTGCCTCACAAGAGCAAGGTCCTAAATTCCATCCCCAGTATAAAAAAACCAAACAAACAAACCCCACAACCAAGGCCATCAAACTAAGAGCTTAATGGGTAAGAAGGGGAAACAAATTAAAGGAAACTGGTGCTTCCTTGTGTACAGCACAGGAGCCTGTTCTACCTCTCAGCTCTCGCGGGTGAGCACTGAGGAACTTTCTGCAAAAGTCTGCAGAGACCAGCCTCTGCCAATGTCCTCCAGGCTTCCAAAGCTACAGCCCACCAAAAGTAGGCTGAGCCCTTCAAGGATACCCATCACTCCTGAAGATAACTAACCGCTATCTCCACCCACTTGCACACCTAGGCCACACTCTAGCTATAAAGGATGCAATATTTGCCCAGTTATCACACAGCATATCCTACACAGCCCTAGAAGAAAACTCCACCACGACCTCAAAGAACTAGGATTAGAGGTCCCACTTGACCCAGCTATCCCTCTGCTAGGTATCTTTCCAAAAGAATTAAAAAAAACATACCACAGCGATTTATGCACCATGTTTATAGCTGCACAGTAAGGTAAGGCTTGGAAACAGCCCAACTGCCCATTAACTGGAGACTGGGTAAAGATGGGTTTTTTCTATAAAATGGAGTACTACTCAGCCATAAAGAATGAGAAACATTTACAGCTAAATGGATGCACATTTAGGCTATACTCTTAAGTGATATAAACAGGGCATGCTTGAGTAAATACTGAATAGTTTCTCTGGTGTGAAAAACTAAAAGTGTAAATAAGGTTCAAATGGTATAACTGATAATGTGAAATAGGAAGAAAAGAGATAAAGGGGAAGTGGGATGGGAAGGAGAAAGGAAATGAGGGAAAAGAAAAAATATGAAACAATGAAAAAATGGAAACAGTCTTTGTAAATAGGGAAGGGTGAAGGGGGTGAAGAGAGGGCAGAAGTAAAGGGAAAAAAATAAGAACCAAGACATACCATGTAAAGGTACAAGATCCCAATGATAAATGTAACTGTATTTTGCTTTAAATATAAAGGGGAAGTGGGATGGGAAGGAGAAAGGAAATGAGGGAAAAGAAAAAATATGAAACAATGAAAAAATGGAAACAGTCTTTGTAAATAGGGAAGGGTGAAGGGGGTGAAGAGAGGGCAGAAGTAAAGGGAAAAAAATAAGAACCAAGACATACCATGTAAAGGTACAAGATCCCAATGATAAATGTAACTGTATTGTTTGCTTTAAATGTACCAATAAACTTAACGGTAGGAAAAAAAAGAAAACTCTACCATGGTTTAATCCAACCCCCTCAGAGCCTACTCTTTGCCTTGCCCCTCCACCACAGCAGAGGGCCATGAAGAAAGGATACTGTACTGGTTCCGATGCTTGGCATTGTCCTTCATTCTCTGCAACTGCTGCTGGTGACATTTCATGCTCCAAGGGTTATAGTGTTTAAGCTGGGAACTTATATTTCCCTTTTTTTCTACACTGTAGTATAAGACTTCAGATTTCTGTAGCCGCTCAAATTCTTCTTCTAACTTATGGCTATAAAGAGATAAAAATTCAATAAATCACAATGTCATAAATAATCAGTGTCAAAGAGGCATGAGGAACTTTCTGGAGTAACGACGAGATGATATCTTGATATGGTAGTGGTTACAATGTACACCTCTGCCCAAACTCTAATAAACACTTTAAATGGGGGTGCATACACATATATACACACACACATATATATATGTTTTGGGGGGTACTGGGGGTCAAACTTGGGACCTTGTGCTTGCCAGGCAGACAGCAAAACCACTGAGCTAAATCCCCAGCCCAAATGGGTATATGTTATCATACACATTACTCAAGAAAGTTGACTGAAAAAAAATGCAATGAGAACCTAAAACATAAGAGCAGCCCCTGCACCCTAACTATCAAGGTGGGCAGCCTCCACTCCCCTTCCAGTAAATACCAACCCTTGGTTTCTGGTATACAGGATCCCCCGACTAAATGCTAGGGAATGGGAAAATCAGAATTGAAATTCCACAGGAATAAGGTTAATTTACTTAAGTTGTATTATACAGGCTTATTTAGTAGTACTGAGGGTTAAACACAGAGCCTTCACACTGAGCTACAACACCAGCCCATTTTTCAATTTGAGACAGGGCCCTGCCAAGTTGGTAAGGTGCCTAGGCTAGGCTTGCAATCCTGTTTTAGCCTCCCAGAGCACTGGGATTATAGATGTGCCTACCACACTCGGCTAATTTATACTTTATATCTTCACAAGCTCTACTAAGGCACGGAACTTGGAAGGAACTGCCTCATGGATCAACTTTCACAGATATCCTCTACAACTGATGAGCAACCTAAGGTAAAAGGATGGTTCTCATCACATCTGTGGGATACAGGACAGGGCATGGCAAAGAGCAATTGTGGAAGTGAAATTTTTTTTATAGTTTCCACTTTAGGTGTTTACCTAAAATAGCATGTCTTTCTTCTTCTTTTTTGAGACAAGGTCTTGCTATGTAGTTCAGCCTTGAATTCACAGTGATCCTCCTACCTCAGCCCCGCAACTGGTGGGATCACAAGTGTACGTCCCTGCGTCCAGCCAAAAATGGCATGTCCTAACCGAATTTATTAGAGATGCTGGCCAGAATGTGTGGGATTGGTCACTGAGTGACAGGGCATCTGTAAGTTTGCCAACAGTCCAGGGAATCTGGCTGTAACCAAGAACCCCAACACCTCTGCTCCCATAGCACCAAAGTTCCCCTCTCAGTCTACACCCACCTCTTCATCTTCTCCTCTTTCCGGTGCTGGCGCACCCAGTCCTTGGGGCTTTTTTCTGTTTCTAGGACGTGGTGTTTTTTATTTGTCCACCTTAGAAGCTTACTTTTTGGTTCACAGTCTGAATTGTCTACAATGTCCACAGTTCCATGGTCCCCTTTTAATGGATACGCTACTAAACACAAGTTCCTGTCTTCATCTTCTTTGAAGTGTACAGATACCACACCTGGAGAGGGGGTGAGGAGCAGAAAGGACTTTTAATTCTACAGGAAAATGCGTTCTAAATAACATGATTGTAACATTTGTTTTTTTTCTTACCCTGTTCCTTAGTCTCTATGTTGCCAGAGGCCCCAAACTCATCTGCAAACCTAACAAATGTCAAAACAGCTAGAAAAAAATGACACCATACAAGACAAGCAATTAGGGAGCAAACACAGCCAAGAGTCTTCCTCTCTAATTAACTCAACAAGGCAAGAGCCAAAGAATTACAAGACACATTTTTCCATCATTGAAAATGTTTATTAATTTTTATGTAATTCTTCTAATCCTAAGAGAAATGCAACATTGCTCTTTACGTCCCGTGGGAATTTTGAATGACCCAAACAGAAACTCCAGCAGCCTGCAGGATGGCTTTAAAGCACAGCCTAAATAAGATTGGGTAAGCAAAGCAAAATAAAGACGCAAACAAAAACAAACCACACAGCACAAAGACATCCTAGCAAAGGCTTCCTGTAGTGTGCCCACATGGGTTAGTGTCCCAAGCTTATCTTTCTTGTTTATGCTTTTATTCATCTTTGCAGTTTTGAGTCACAAAAGAACAAAATGAACACAGGCAGATAAGGCTGTGCAGGGAGCACAGACACAGGCTGGCCTTGAAAGCAGCTCTCCTGCTTGAGTCTTTAGGACCTGCCATGTGTGATTATACAGTCTTTGAGGAGGGGCTGTCAGATGGGAACATTTCAGCAGGTGCCGACGAGCGCCTTACAACCGACAGGCTGAACACCTTTCCTGCCAGGCCTCTCTGACCCAGGATCACTCACTCTCCTCAGTCCTTCAGCCCTCCCGCTTGCAAGCTTGCTGCAGGGGAATGCGTGCTCAGAGAGACGATACTTCTGAGGTGGCCCCAGCTCTGGGTGCAGAGAAGCCAGGGTGGGGAGCTCAGGGGACCACACTTCCCTGTGGCCATTGGGGAAAGGACCAGGGGAAAAAAGGGGGCAGGGGTGGCCAGCTAACAAGGGAACTTTGGCTTTGTCCTGAAAAAAAAACAACAGAGAAGGACCAAGTGAGGGCCCCCAACTCCCCCTCCCCCACCACAACACACATGCATTTCAGTGTACAGATTGGCTCCCAGTACATTGTCCTTAAAAATGCTTCAACAGTCCCAGAAGAACCTAAGTTGTTCTAAAGTCTTTTTTATAACCAGTAATACACATTTAAAATTAATTTCTTTAATATGTTCTCCACTGATTTACAAAAGATACCCCTCCCTCCCCATGAAAGATCAGACCATGTTGGTGGCTACTGATGTCCCCAAAAGAACGCATTGTAAAAAGGAAGAAAAAGTCACCATATGTGAATCAAAGGGTTGACTTCACATAGCAATTCTGAGGACATTCTGTAATAGCTAAGGCCTGCAGCTAATCAGCACAGTCCTCCCACTCCTGCATTCCATCTGACTCAATCCTGCTCCCAGCCTACCTAATCAACCGGGCTTCTGGTTTCCTGGAGGTCAAAAAGCAGGCAGCAAGAATTCTGGGTAAAATCTTCCCCGTTTTTCCCCATGGTTTCCAGCCCATGGGGGGATTATGGGTTACTGTGATCAAGAGACATCTGAACATAAAACACAACTATGCTTCCACCAAAAATAAAACAAATCCACAAAACAAAACAGAATTGAGCAATCTTACCAGGACTTGAAAACTGAGGGTATGAGGTGCTGGGCTGAGGGCCAAGAGGAGGAGGAGGGAAAACAGAGTGTGTGGAAGGGGTGAGGGTTCCCAGGATGGCTGCCAGGGCCTTCCATGGCCACGACCCCTCACAGCTCACCAGACTGGTGACCCTCTCTAGGAGCTGGGGGCTCACCTTTGTACTGGGGAGTGAATTTTCGCATCTCAGCTGGCAGAGTCTCGTAGAACTGATGTTCTCTTGGAACCAGGGGCTTGCAAAGGGTTGTCTCGTTGAAACGGAGAACGCATGAATGTCCCCCAACTTGGTGGACAAAGGGCTCCAGCAGGATGCCCTTGGTGTGGGGCTCCACGTCCATAGCCCTGAAGGCTGGGCTCATCCTCCGGACACGGGAGGCAGAGAGAAGCGGGAGGCAGCGGGGTCCAGCGGCCAGCGCGTCCTCCAACTGTTTGTCCGTGCCTCTGTGATGTCTCCACTCCTCAGCTTGTCGGGCCAGGTCACTCTACCAGAAACAAACAAAAATGACGACATGTGGGTTGGAAGAAGCCTGGGAACTTGGGAACAAAATGCGGAGCTGCACAGCCACTGGCCCTTCCCCTCCAGGAGAAAGACAACAGCTACAGCTCACGTAGGGCTCCACCCACGCTACCCACACCAGCCCCACCTCTTCCCGAAGACAAACAGTCTTCGAGGGGGTAGGCCAGGAAGGGAGGGATCTGACAGGCAGAAACTAGGCTCCAGGGCCTCCTAAACAGCCAAGGCCCTCACCACAGCATTGCAAAAGCACAAACCCACAAGGGGGTAAAATGACGATTTCCAACATAATATTCACATTAAATTAGTAAGTCTGTCAAACCTAAGGTAAATGGTACCCAACTTTCTTCATTAATTACGTTTTTATAAAATGCATTTAAATACAGGAAAAACCACTGTATGCATCATCTAGGAAGATTTCCATAACCAAGGTGTCCACACACCACCTGCCCAAGGCCAAAAACAAGCCCCATTAACCTTATTAGAAATGAAGCTTGGACTCAGCTTTAATAATTAACATCTGTATCTAAAAACACCTGATCAAGGCTGGCTAACTCCATTTAAAAAGATACGTACTGTTCTAGGTCACACACTTTTTTTTTTTTGGTCACAGACTATTTTTATCTGCTCTATTCTATTCGCCAAACCAAAGCTGTGTTTTGGGGGCAATCAAGGATCTTATCAAGCATGGATGGAGGGCTAGATCTCATTATGCATCCGCAGCCACACAACTGGACGTCAGGAAAGCATCTCTCTGTACATGCCTTGTCAACTGTTTTAGGGAATGTCAAGCTAGTTCTGCTTTCTGTCTATAATTCACAGACATGCAGTCTCTACTACTACACTGCTTATAGGGCTTGAACTATAGTATCTTGTGGTACAGGGTTCTTACTGGGAGTTCCTATGACTCCAAGCAACTGCTATGTATCAGGCTCATTACAGGAACTTCTTGTTCTTATTCTAACTTTCTATAAAACAGACACTACTATTCCCACTGCAAACAATGAAATTTTGACAAGGGGAGGTTAGGAAGGACATCCAGGGCCAAAGCCAGTAAGTAAGCCACAGCTCCCAAGTGAGCCCTCCAACTGCAGAATGTTAGATGCCCCGTTCAAATGCATGTAGGGCCCACGGGACTACTGCCATGGTACAGCTTACCCATTGCATACATATAGCATTCAGCTTGTCCCAATATGCATGCTTTCACCACAAATTTATATTTTCTATAGTAGCCTCTTTAAAATGAGTTTAAAATGGTATTAATTCTCTTTCTTTCAGAGAGTAACTGTGCATCCCTACTAGACTCAAGGACTGGAAATCAGTAAGACTTCCTATATGCAAAGAACAGAGACACAAAGGTCCTGATTTCTAACCTGACACAATATTCCTGACACCAGAGAACTCCTTGGAAAGGCATATAATGAGTTCCAAACCATACAGACAATAATGGGACCAGACTGATGAGCACATTCTAGCGATTCCAGACTCTCTCCACAAGATGGAGCTCTGAGATGCCCAACAACAGAGGTTTTTTTTCCGTAGTTCTACACAGACAGGTTCACACTAGTCTACAGAAGACCCCCACCACCCTGGAGATCCAAACCCAGGGACTGTACATGTCAGGCAAGTGCTCTATCACTGAGCCCAAAAAGCCCTCCTGATAAACAATACCAAAGGAAAATAACTGACTCATAGTCTGTCTGTAACAAAACCTGGGGCAGATACTGTAATTATTAAACTGCGAAGCCAGGCTTGGTGCCACATGCCTGTAACCCAGCACTCGGAAGGCTGAAGCAGAAGGATCGGCTGGACTTCAAGGCCAGTCTTGGCTATATAGTGAGTTCAAGACTAGCCTGAAATACACAGCAAGACCCTGTCTCAAAAATCACAATGTACACTTGCCACCCTCCCCAGCCCACAAAACTGCTCCTGATCTTCATCTTGGATACAGAGTAGGAAAAGTAAGACCCTTTCTGCATGGCCAAGTCTCATGACAGAGGAAACTCCTAAAAGTGAGGCAGAATGAGGAGACAATGGATTAGCCTGCAGCTGGAGTGAAGTGAGGCCTGATTCTCTGCCACTCAACTGCTTGGAGAGCAACTCCAAGTCCCTGGTCCCTCCTTTTGGGTTCTAGTTCTCGGTCTGTAAAATGGAGAAGAAAGGATTGGAGTCCATCTCTATAGTTTGTAATCTAACCAGTGAGTGATCTAACCAGTGAGTAGGATTTTTTGTTTTGTTTTGGTTTTAAATAAAATAGTATAAAACAAAATATATTGATATTCATTATATGTGATGAACAAATCCTGTTTTTCAATTACACTTAACCACCCCCAACCCCCCACTCCACCCCACCCCACTCCACCCCGTACCAGGGACGGAGCTCAGGACCTTGTGCTTGCGAGGCAGGCAGCAGAACTACTGAGCATTTAGTCCTGGCCCTACTTAACTTCTTAATATAAACTTGTTTGCCTTCAATGTGCAATATACTTAAACTTGGAGGGTCAATGAAATAGAGCTTCTTTTCTAAGGTCCCTCATAGACCTATCCCTGTATGCAAGGTCAGTTTCCCAAAGTATTAACAGAAGATCAGCTCCCTCACTAGGCACCTCAGACAGGCCAGAAAATAAAATAATCCAAAGCAGTGGAATCACATATACTGGTGGTTGAGGTCCATGCAGCGATCAAGGCAGATGTATTCAGATGACCTGGCATTGAAAACATGCTATATACTTTGTAGTTGTTATCTTTCTGTTGGGAACATCCCATCCTGTGTTCTGTGTTTTATCTGCCCAGCGATAGCAGAAGACAGCACCTGCTTCAGCTGCCTGTTTTGTTGTGGCTTTTTGTATCTTGACAAACTGTATCTCGGAATTAAAAGAGCAAATTCATTAACCATTTCATGAACAAGTAAAGCCTGATAATCCCCTCACCCAGTTTTCTATTCGGAACTGAACCTAAGACCTCAAACTCTATGCAAGAACCAGCCCCCCAACCTGTTTTAAAATTTTTATTTTAGGACAGGGTCTTGCTAAATTTCCTGGGCTGACTCTGAGCTTTTGATTCTTCTGCCTCAGCCTCCCTAGGGGCTGGGATATAGGTGTGAGCCACCATACCCAGCTTAGGGATCTCCTTAATATACAGACTAGTGAGGGTGGGAATAACTGCTGAACACTGTCTTAAGATTTAGCATCTAGTCTGCCTTTCCACATTGCCTCACAGTTGTCCATTAGAACAGGTAAGGAACGCAGAACATGATTCATCCCCAAGATTTACCAACAACTGGCATAAGGATCTGCTAGAAACAATGACTTAATATTCTTAACTTTTTTAACCATTGCAAATAAAATAGCTATGATTCACAAAAGCCTCAGGGCCTTAGCTCACTCTCCCAGAATTTAATGAGGCTACAAATGGGATCCACTGAGGCCACTTTGCCTCAAGAAAAGCTCCAGGGTCAAACAGTCAAGGGACACAAGAGATATTGCAGAAAACAACCCTCAACACTCAAACCTCCTCCCCAAGGGCCGCACAGCATCTGATCAGGATACATGCTTACAACCATAAAACTACACCATCACTGGTGGTCAGCTGCTGAAATCCTCACTACTGCAGGTAGGAATGCGTAAGGGCATAGCCACTTGGACCGTACGGCAGAAGAGTTATGGCTTGGCATGGCTACTTGGGAGGCTAAAGCTGGTACACTGCTTAAGACAAAACAGTTTGAGTCCAGCCTGGGCCCTAAGACCCTGGCTAAAATACATATACAAAATGAAAGCTGGGGCTGTAATCAGTGGTAGAGCACTTGCTTAGCATGCACAAAGCTCTGAGTTCAACCTCCAGCACCACAAATATTGATAGCACAATTCACAATAGCAAAAAGGTAGACAACCCAAATTCCATCAAATAGGTTAATGGATAAACAATTTGTGATACATCCATACAACTGAATATTATGTAGGAATAAAAAAGAATGTTAACAAAAGCACTATACTGGAAAGAAAAATATGTATAAAAGATTCTATGCTGTGCTTCCATTTACTAAAATTTTAGAAAAACTGGCAAAACTATTTAATGGCATGCTGGGAATGGTGGTCTATGTGTGTAATTCCAGCACATGGGAGACAGAGGCAGCAGGATCACCACAAGTTTGAGGCCACCCTGGGCTACACAGTGAGTTCAAGGCCAGTCTGAACTACACAGTGAAACTCTATCTTAAAAAGAAAAGAAAAAGAACACACACACACACACACACACACACACACACACACACAGAGAAAGCAGGTAAGTGGCTGCCAAAAGGGCCAAAGTTGGGGAACAGGACTGATGGCCAAAAGGCCAGAGAACTTTTAGGGGAGATAAAAATGTCCCATGTTGTGGCTGGGACAATAATTATATGATTGTAACTTTGCCAAAATACATCAAACAGACTTAGAATCAAATAAATCTCACTGATTATTACATTTCAATAAAGGGCTTAAGGGCCAGGGATTTGGCTCAATGGTTCTGCTGCCTGCTTCACAGGTACAAGGTCCCGAGTTCGATCCCCAGTACCCCCCAAAAATAAAGGGATTAATTTTTTCTAATACATTTTTGAATTCACAATTTTTTTTTCTTTTTTTTGAGAGAGGGTCTCACTATGTAGTTCAGGCTAGTCTTGAACCCAAACTGGCCTTAAACTCAAGACAATCCTCCTCCTGACTCAGCCTCCCATCCTGCTGAGATACGAGTACCACCATGTCCAGCTAGAATTTACAAAAATGTTTAAAGTACATATTATTTTGATAATCAGAGATAATATTAAAAAGATAATATTTACTGATAAGTAGTTTCTTACATGGAACGCATTGGCTGGAGGTTCTTTCCCATCCATTGTACCTGGGCTCCTTTGCCTCACTTTAAGTGTCTCTGGCATAGTAAGCATCATTGTCACTCCTGAGTCTTCCTGGGCTGCTATCTTCTTAGTGGTGAGGATACCCACTGACTGTAAGGATTTCAAAGATAGCTATGTTTTGCCTCATAAATGCGTGACACCCAAGTGCTTTACAATAGCAACACATCCTAAGACCATCTGCTTCCTTTCAAAGTCTGATTTTTATGAAGGTCTCAATACTAGCAGATTTCTACCAGTTACATAGATATCTTCTCTTCAACTCTTGTAAAGCCAAAGCAAAAGCTTCCTTCAATCACAAGAAACAGAACCAAAACACAAAGGTCCAATACGTCTTTCCCTCAGAGACTCATAAGAAAAGAGAAACTACATAAAATCTGCCCCAGTTATATTGGTTCCTTTTGTTACTTGTCAGATATGCCTGACAAATATCTACTCAGTGCCTTGGTACTTGCTATTCCCTTTGCTTCCTATCTTCCCAGATATCCTCCCCTTGGCTCACTCTCTTAACTTCCTGCAGCTCCACGTTACTATCATCTCTTTTATTTTCAGTCTTCACTATCACATATAAATGTCGCCCTTCTTAATTTTGTGTGTGTGTGAGACAAGGTCTCACTAGGTAGTTCAGGTAGCCTTGAACTCATAATGTAGCCCAGGCTGGCCTCAAACTTGTGGTGATCCTGCTGCCTCAGCTCCTGAGTGCTGGGATTACAGGCCTGTGCTGCCACACTGGCTATTTTTAAATTTTTGAGATAGGTTCTTGTTATGTTGCCCAAACTGGCTTTGAACTCCTGAGCTCATGTGATCCTCCTGCTCTAACCTCCCAAATAGCTGGGACCACCCCAGAGGTTATAGCCTCTTTCCTGAAAGCTTAAGTCACTTTACCTAAAAGTATCACTTTCTCAACCACACACCTTCATGTACTTCTGCCTAAATTTCTTTTATTTATCCTCATTTAACATACACATATATTTATCTTCTTGTTGTCTCTTCCCACCCTACCTCCACTTGCAAAGAAATTCCACAAAGAGATTGTGACTCCTGTGCTCAGTGCAGAGAGTAAATACTCCACAGAACATGCTGCAAGCATCCTAAGCACCCGCCACAGCAGATCCCACCAACTGTACAGGGAGTACTGTTATAATGAGTCACACAGCACACTTTGCAAACTGCATTCCAAGTACTAACTAGTGTTTATTTTGCAATTACCACCTTCTCATGGCTGCATTTATTTAGGAGTATAAATGAAGAACCTAAATACTCATCTGGAACCTGGTGTAGAAACACTCCATGTAAACAAAATTGAAGCTCTTAATGTGGCAACAACCAATCTTTTAGAAGTTCTCTCATAGAAAATCAAGAGAACTGGGCGTGGTAGTGCACACCTGTAATCCCAGCACTCAGGAGGCTGAGGCAAGAGGATCACTGTGAGTTTGAGACCAGCCTGGGCTACATAGTGAGTTCCAGGGCAGTCTCAACTACACAGTGAGACCCTGTCTCAAAAAAAAGAAAAAAAAAATCAAGTGAAAGTAAGATAGGGCAAAAGAGCAAGGGACACTCCCAACACAGTGACAAATTTATCACCGAACACAGAACCAATCAGAAAAGTGCTATTTTCTCTTTCATTTGAATCTGGTACCATTCACGGGACCAATTAGAAAATGCTTTTCAATTCTTTATTTGCATGTGGACACAACCAATCAAAAACACTAGCTTTATTCTTTCATTTACATGTAACAGGAAGTCAAAAGAGTTTTGTTTTTGTTTTTTTGAGACAGAGTCTCATTATAATATAGTTCAGTTCAGGCTGGCCTCAAACTGGTGGTGATCCTCCTGCCTCAACCTCCCAAGTGCTGAGCTTACAGGCATGTGCCACCATGTCCAGTGCCAAAAGTTTTTGATAGGACAGTTTAATGGCTCAACACCAAGTGAGTGAGTGAAAGAACAATTATCTCAATGCCTTATTTGCATGGAAGAGAAGGAACTCAGGAATTCTGGATATAAAAGACCCCTTTCTCTTACCCTCCACCAGCCCACTCTCACTCTATAGAACATACTTTTCTTTTCTGCTCTCAATAAATAAACACTTTTGCTACCTTTTCTGTATGTCTTGTCTAATTCTTTTTTCAGGACACCAAGAACCTGGAAAGAAGCCCCATGGGACTGTCTGTCCCTCCAGCAACAAGATGACTACTCATTAAAGAATAAAATTAAAAAGTGGATATGAGATGATTTAAATCCTATCATAGTTTAAATCAAACACATTAGCTGAGCAAGGTGATACAGATTTATAATCCCAGCTAAGGGATATAAGGGGCTGAGGTAGGAGGATCTCAAGTTCAAGACAATGTAGTGAGACCCTGCCTCAAAATGAAAAATAAAAGGGGCTGGAGAAGTAGGGCAGTGGTAGAACATTTGCCTAGCATGCACAAGCCGCTGGGTTTAGTCCTTAGTACCACCAAAATAACAGCACAAACATTAACGAGTACTCAAAAATTCTGTGTTGATACAGAGGTCATATTCCAAAGATTCAAGGTTTTCAAGTTACTAAAGTGTCACTGAAAAGCTGGGCATGGTGGCACAGGCCTGTAATCCCCTGGAAACACTTGGGAGACTGAGGCAGGAAGATTTTGAGATCCAGGCCAGCTTGCACTATTCTGGGAGACCTTATCTCAAAAAAAAAAGTCACTGAAAGAGAATTCTCTGCATCTTTTTCAGGCAAAGCAAAGAAAGGCTCTGAGTTGGTCTTGAGAAATGGTGGCAAAACTATGGCATATATGCTGCAGTGGGCATGCAGAGCCCTCTCTGTTGGCATGTAAAACACATCACCCCAGCAGCCCAACACTGGATAAGATTTTTTTTTTTCCTAAACTAAAACCTCACTATTTGGGTTTAATTGTAGTGTTGGCACTTGGTGATAAATAAGTGGGTTTTAGGTTGATCTTGGCATTCTGTTTGTTTTGTTTTTTGAGACAGGGTCTCACTATGTAGTTGAGACTGACCTGGAACTCACTGTGTAGCCCAGGCTGATCTCAAACTTACAGTGATGCTCCTGCCTCAGCCTCCCAAGTGCTGGGATTACAGGCGTGTGCCACCACTCCCGGCTTGGCATTCTGTCTTTAAAGGGTTCACCATTGCTGATATAGAGAAAGCCTCTTCAGGAGGACTTTCTCAGGCCAGCTTTAAACAAGATGTCTCAGCAAGATAATGCTGAAGGACTTTTTAGCAAAATAAAGCCAGGAAGGAAAGCCACCAATGTCTGACTCTGAGAGGACACCTTGCTTGGCAGAGCACCATAATGATCAAATGGGTATATAGCATTATACTACCACTGACTCAGGAAAACACAAAAACCAAGTTTTCGGCTCCATAAAAATTAAACCACAGCTGGACAGGGTGGAACATGCCTGTAATTCCAGTACTTGAGGCAAGAGGATCACCATGAGTTCAAGGCCAGCCTGGGCTAAATAGTGAGTTCAAGGCCAGTTCAGAATACGTAGCAAGGTCCTGCCTCAGGGAAAATAAAAATAAAAAAGATTAAAACAAATGGTCCTTTTTATGTTATATATATTTTATCACACACAAATAAAAACTAAGAGAAAGTTCCAATTACTCACAGGGGCCATGGCTGATTGTCCTCTTCCAAGGCCCTGCAACCACTACATAAAAAATTTTAATACCTTGAAGTCCCACTGCTCTTGTGTGACTTGCTTTACATGGGTTTCCCAAATAAAGACAATAATATAAAAGCTTACACAACACAAGTTCTGAAGCTAAAAAATTATTTTCCAAGCTGTCAATAATAAGTAGATGGTATCAACCACCCTAGGGGAGAGGCTATGTGACATTTCTGTACTCTCTACAGAAAGTTCTAGGCTGGGCATGGTGGCACATGGCTGTAATCCTAGTACTCAGGAAGCTGAGGCAGGAGGATCACCCTGAGTTTGAGACTAGTCTGGGATCCACAGTCTGAACTCTACAGCAAGGCCCTGCCTCAAAAACAAAAGTTCTAACACTCACAGAGGCAGTCAAAATGCTGCTTCAAAATGTGTTGTTAAAATGTGTAATCATGGCTGGTGATTTAGCTCAGTGGCACTGCACCTGCCTCGCAAGCAGAAGGTCCTGAGTTCTATTCCCATATCGCCAAAAAGAAAGCATAACTGTCTGCTTGATAAAATGTATAACTTTCTGTGATTTCTTTTTTCAGTCTAAATAAACGTTCTCTTTCTCATGTAATTTTGTTTTCCATAATCTGAAAATGTTTAAACGTGGCACTTATAATTGTTATATATTAACATAAATTATATACTATATTAATTTCAAGTACCATAAAACAAGCCCTGTACTAAGTGGTGAAATCATTATTCCCAGCCAGCTGTGGTACATATTACTGGAACAATGAGAGGCTGAGGAAGAAGGATCATAAGTTCAAGTCCAGCTTGGACAATTTACCACCTCAGCAAGACCCTGTCTCAAAAACAAAAACAAAAAACAAACAAACAAAAAAAACGGCTGGGGATGTAAGTCAGTGAGAAGGCCCTGAGTTCAATCCCAAATACAGTACCAAGGAGAAAAAAAATAATAATAAATCATTATTTTCTTTTCAGTTTTCTAAATGTTTTGAGTGTTTTGTTTTGTGACACTGTCTCCCTACTGAGTTCAAGCTGGACTTGAACTCACTATGTACCACAGGATGGTCTCACATTCATAGCAAAACTCCAGCCTCAGCTTCCTAAGTGCTGGGATTACAGGCATGCGCCACCTCACTTGGCTTGAAATTCTTGAAATATTCTCAAACTATGGGCACGTTACTTTTTTTTTCTGAGAAGTTACTTTTACAATTGGGAAAGAAAAATAATAGGATGGGAGGGGTCATACAACTGAAATAGGGCCAGGCATAGTGGAGCACACCTATAATCCAAATACACTGGGAAACTGAGGCAGGATGGCAAGACTGAAGCCAGCCTGGGCAACTCACAAGACAGACTTGGTGAGATTTTGTTTCAAGATAAAAAATTTTAAAAAGGCTGGGGAAGTATCTCAGTATGAGGGCCCTGGGTTTAATCCCGAATATACTCAGTAAATAAATAAAACTATAGGAAAAGACAGATGACTATTCAACTCTTGAAGATTTTGAATCCTCTACAAGTAAATACTGCTGCTGCCCACCCTGTGTGCTAAGAGCTTCACTGCATGATAGAATAGATGACACTGGTCGATGGTGCACATGCACACCAGTGAGGTTAACAACTCAACACAATCTCCCAAGGTGTACGCAAGGGTGGACAGGTCAGAGAAGAAGAGATCAACTCCTCGCTTACAACCAATATAAATGTGCCAAAAGTGAGATCCTGCTTACTAGCACTCCCCGAACTCTTAAAGTAGACACTATAATTGTGCTCATGAGTGCAGTGAGGCACTTTATCATCTAGGCCTCACCACAGAAAAACAACAGGCAGCGGGAAGAATCACTGCTAAGAATGCTGGAATCACAGTTTTAACTTTAAAAGAAGCTGCAGCTCAGCTGGCTACGATGGTCACCCCCATGCTGCAGCAGCTGACAGACACCATACCAGCAGCACAAGGGAGACAAGGCACAAAAGCCTTGCAACAACGTAACTCCTAGGCACCAACACTAGGTGCTCATTTTCACTCTCAACAACATTTGATTCTAGTTTTATAAAAACTGCAAGTTGTAACTGGAATTATTTCATGACAACCATAAAACAATGCAGATCCTTCCCCAAAGCCAACAGACAAATAAAAGAGCAAACATCCAAAACTCTGGACAAACTTTTCTATAAAGGGCATGCTATTCTCTAGAAAGAAATGGATGCTATTCTCTCTAGAATCACCAGCATTACTGCAATGCCCAGCTCTCTTCACCATCAGACCAGAACTCTATGTTCATCATAATAGCTGGCTAGTATTACAGAATTTTAACAATTTAAGAACCTGTTATATACAACTTTAAAAAATAAATTTGGGCCTAGCACAGTGTTACTTGCCCACAGCCACTGCACTCTGGAAGGCCAAGGCAGAAGGATTTCAAGTTTGAGCCCAGCCTGTCAAAAATTTTGCAAATTTTTTTTTTAAAAAGGGCTGGGGATCAAACTCAGGACCTTGCACTTTCAAGGCAGGAGCAACGCCACTGAGCTAAATCCCTGGCCCTAAAACTAAAAGACTTAAGTAAAAAATAAGATTCCTGGCCTCCAGAACCATGGCAGTATAAACATTGTTGTGAGCTCCCCCTAATTATTCAAACCAAAACCAAACCAAAACAAAAAAGACCCACAAAATCTTCCACCAAAACTACAGCCCCATTGCGTCAAGTAAATCTAAATTACTGATTGTGAGGTGTCATTATGTCCCCTTTAGAACATTAGTTAGATAGATTTGTAAAAATTAAGATAAATCTAATAGTACAAGGAAAGCTTTGTGAACTCTCCAGGACTGACAGCAGGCAGGAGAGACAGTGGTGATTCTAGCCCACAGGGGCTTCAACACTCACAGGGGTTCAACAAAAAAGCCTAAAATCTCTCAATCCACAACAGGATGAAATACTTCTGATCACTTCATAGAAAAACCAGGAACAAAAAGAAAAAGAGCACAGGTGGAGAACACAGGTGAAGATGCCTCCAGCACAACAGGAGTCCCAGCACAGAGGGGGTTTTACGAATGGCAGCTCCAACTGTTACTATCTTTATTTTCTGTGAGGAGGTTCCTATAGGTGCTCACAGCACTTCAACAACATCTACATTTTGTGAGGATTTAAAATCAAGGCAGGACTTTTCCTGTTGTAACTCACTCGTTTTTACTACCTGTTCTGATCAGGAAAGCACATTTTAGAGATACTATCCTCTCCTACCATTTCATCCAGAAATAAGTGGCACCTTGATGGCATAAATAACTTCAAGCCAGGCATGGCAATGCACACCTGTAATTCCAGCACTTAGGAAGTTGAGGCTTGAATTCTAGGACAGCCTGGGCTAAAGAGCAAGACTTTGTCTCAAAAGAAATAAAATAAAATAAAAAGGGTTTGTGATGTAGGTCAATGTGAAGGCTCTGAATTGAATTCCTAACAGCAAAACAAAACACTTCTTACTAGAATGCTAACTTTTGGTCACCATATATTGATAATGCTGTTTGTTGTCAATGGCCAAAGTGTTACTTGCTTCCTGAAGCTTAACTATGAGACTAAATTAGCATAACTTCAATTAGAAAAAGCCAATCAACAAAAATCTGAATACAACGTGCACCTGAGGAAGCTATGGGGGGCATTCCCAGGGCCAAAAGATGCTTGCTGGATAAGTAAATGTCCTGCTACCACCCCACCTCAGTGTCCACATAGAAACCAGAAAAAAAAGGATCCATGCTGCAGTCTTCCCGGTGACAAGACCATTACCTCCAGTGCACAATGCCACCACCGACAGCAAGACCAGATGTACAGCACTGACCTGTTTCCTTCTTCCTCCATCCTCGGGCTGGGTCCTGATTCAATGTCTCTAACAGAGTAGTAGTGTCCTCTAAAGTATAACCGAGTAAGGAGTTTCAGAAAGGCAGATGGGGATGTAAGGGCAATCTAGCTGTGACACGTGCCGCCCCATTAATCACCAGGATTGATTCGACTGATCTAGCTGGCTAGGTGGGTGTCATCTTCCTCCCTCACTGCTCCATGTGTGTCCCTCCTGAAACTGAGCACTCAAAGAGGACAACCACCCCTGATAGAAGAGGACTGTTTCCTCAGTCAAGGTCATATATATGAGGCTGCATTCCCCTGCTAGAACCTACAAACAAGCTCTCAGGAAGATAGACGGGAAAACAGACTTCCAGGAAGATGATGGAGTGGTGAGCAGCAGGGAATCAGCCTCTTTGAGATTTGGTGTCCAGACACAGGAATATAGCAACATGAGGAAGAGAAGGGAAGTGAGTCCCTGGAACCCAGCAAGGATCTGAAGTGACAATTGAAGCCCATGGGGAGAGTGAAGAGACAAACTTCAGTGAAAAAGGTGACAGCAGCAAGAGGCACTTTATTCGTGAGCCTTAACTCACTATGTAGGGTGACTCAAACATACTGTTACTACTAGTGACCCCAGAGGTGTCCACAGAGAAACGCATCAGTGGAACAGAGCAGTGGACACAGTGGACTGCAGTAGCTGGTGAGTTATTTGGGTTTAGACATCCCCAGGAGAGGGTGATTGGCTGGTAGTCATCTTGGAAAGGGTCCAATTGAGCTTGGAACTCTCAGCAACTGCAGGCACCTCCATCAGGGACAGGCTGAACAGAGTTCAAGCCAGCAGGAAGCACATGGAGTGTTGCAGGCTGAACAAAGCAGATTCCAGCCTCCAGCCAGAAACCAGCCTGAACTTCAGTGGAACTAAAGGTGCAAGCTTGCAAGGATTATCCACTACCCCACCATGAATCTACAGCTGGCTTGTTGGGATTAATCAATACAGATCTGGACTCTATCTGGCCACTTTTCTCTACCAGTGACAGCAGAGACACGCCTTGAATTGATTTTTTTTCCCTTTTATTTTCTTCTTTTCTTTACTTTTCTTGTTTTTGTTTTGCTTTTTGCTTGTTTGTTCTTGTTTTTATATGTGTGAACAGTTTCTAGTTTTTTATTTTCTTCTGTTCTTGTTTTTAATTTCTTCTCTTTCCCTCCTGTCTTCACCAATTTTGCAAAATTTGCATAATCTTCTTTTGTTTTCCAGCTTTGCTTCTAATCTCTTCCTCTTCTTCTACTTCTCTATTTTCCCCCCTAAATTCTTTTAAATTTTCTCCCCTGAGGATAAAATTGTCATTCTGAGGGCCTATTTACTATATATAATTTTCTGGTTTGTTTTAGGTTTTGGTATATAACTACAAATCTAGTTCATATGGTTAAAGGTGGCAAATTAAGTTACCACAGCTTGTCATTTTCTAGGTTGTATTTGATGCTAACTTTGATGCTGACTGTACTACTTTAGCCAAGGTGACATAGTTGTTCTATTTTGTTGTTTTTCCTCATGTGCCAAAACTAAGATTGCCTAGGGTCACAAACAATACCAGAGGCCAGTGACAAAGAACCAGGGACTAGGTCAAATAGGCAGCAACTTCTCATCCCCACTACATTGAAGAGGTAGGATCTTCCAAAACACTCAAAACCAAGTCAACTATACCTGCAAGATAGCTCTGACAAGTAGTCATTTCCTAAGAGTTCTAAATACTAGCAATAAAGCTACTTGCCATAAGCAATTTACAAGCATCAATGCAGGAATTAAAACTAAAAACAAAACAAAACAAAAAAACCCAGAAAATGAGAAGATACTTAATTAAGCAAGATGCAACTTCAAACTTCCACCACACAAAGGCAAACACAGGGGTAACGAAGTGGGACAGTCTGAACATCCCCCAACCTGGATTCTCTGAAGTAGTAACAAAGCAGATGAATGGGGCTCAAGAAAAAAAATCAAAGCAGAAATAGTTTTTCCATAACTACAAAAGGTGACCATCATGAAGGATATGATTAGTTACTAGAGCAAATACAGATAAAAATATTGAGAAGCTTCGAAAAATGATGAAAACCATCAATACCCAACATAGCAAAGAAATGGAATCCATATAGCAGACTCAAACAGATATCCAAGAGATTAAAAAATTCCACTGAAAAGTATACACAGCAGAATGAACCAATATGAGGACAGAATATGAGAAATACAAGATATAGCTCAGTGGTACCATGCCTGCCTTGCAAGTGGAAGGTCCTGAGTTCAATCCTCAGTACGTGAGGAAAAACAAAGGGAAATGTAAGACAGGGCTGCAGTTAGCAACCATGAAAGATTTCTTAAAAATAGCAAAGGATCATGAAAAATGAATCAATAGCTGCTAGATAACACAAAGAATACTAACATAAGGCCAGGGATTTGGCTCAGTGGTTCCGGCGCCTGCCTCGCAAGCACAAGGACCCGAGTTGGATCCCCGGTACCAAAAAAAAAAAAAGAATACTAATATAAGATTGATCACCAATGAAAAAACAGGAGATAATGCAAACAACACAAAAAACCTGTTCACAGAAGTAATAGCAGAAAATTTACCAACCAGGGAAAAAGAATTTGACATATAGGTAAGTGAGGTATATAGAACTCCAATTACCTATGATTTTTTTTTTAAAAATCTAGGGCCAGGGATTTAGCTCAGTGGTTCCACCACCTGCCTCGCAAGCACAAGGTCCTGAGTTCCAATCCTGATACCAAAAAAATCTATACCAAGGCATATAATACTCAAAATTCCAGAAATCCAACACAAATACAGAATACTAAAAGCAGCTAGAGAAAAGAAACAAATCACCTGTAAGGAAAGCCTATCAGAATCACAGCACCCTCAAGTCAAGGAGAGCTTGATGTGAAGTATTTCAAGCCCTAAAGGAAAACAACCTCCAACCCAGATCGATGTACCTCACAAAACTATCTTTCAAAATTGACAGAGATGGGCCAAGGATTTAGCTCAGTGGTTCTGGTGCGTGCCTGCTCTGCAAGCACAGGGACCAGAATTCAATCCCCAGTACCCATCCCCAAAAAAGTTGATGGAGAAATAAGATACTTCCATGAAAAAGAACACTTTAAGAAATTCATGACTACCAGACCAGCACTCTAAAACATTTTTTGAAGGACATTCTAGAAAGAGATAACAAGGACTACAACTCCATGAACCTAAACAGAATGAATCTACGAGGCAAGGCAAGGTAATTAAACAGAGGGGGAAGAAAGAGAACAATAGTAAAATAAAATGACAAAGGCAAAAAGAAATTCATAGACAGTCAGGGAATGGAAAACAGTATTCCATGGGTCAGGAACCTAGAAAAAATCAGGGACAGCTCTTCTATTTGTATACAAAGTAGATTTCAAGCCAGCACTGATTGAGATAAAGGAGGTGACTATATCTTTGTAAAGGGAACAATCCAAGAGGAAGAGATAATAATCATAAATATATATGCACCAAATACCAGCACACTCAACTATACAAAACAAATATTAACAGACATGAAAAATCAAATAAGCACTAATACAGTTGTAATGGGGGACCTCAATATCCCTGTCACGAATATATCAACTACAAATAATCAACAAAGAAATCAGAAACAAGACAAGGATGTCTGTGGTCACCATTCTTGTTCAGTGTAGTTTTGGAAATATTAGCCAGAGCAATCAGACAAGAAAAAGAAATAAAAGTAATAAGGTCAGGAAAGGAAAAAGTTAAATTATCATTATTTGCAGGTAACATGATACTCTACATAGAAGATCCCAAAAACCTCACCAAAAGACTTCTAAATTTAATAATCAAATTCAATAGCATAGCTGAATACAAAGTAAACACTCAAAACTCAATAGCATTCTGACGAGCATGGTGGTGCACACCTGTAATCCCAGCACTTGGGAGGCTGAGGCAGGAGGATCCCTATGAGTTCGAGACCAGCCTGGGCTACATAGTGAGTTCTAGGTCAGTCTCAACTACATAGTGAGACCCTGTCTCAAAAAACAAACAAACAAACAAACAAACAAAAATTTCAACAACATTCCTACAAACAAGTAACAAACTCACTAAGAGAGAAATTAGGGAAATAGCAATGTCATAATGGCATCTAAAAATGTAAAATACCTAGGAATCAATCTAAGGAAGTAAAAGATGTTTACATAAAAAACTACAGTACTCTGAAAAAAGAAATAAAGAGGATATCAGAAAATGAAAAGATATCACTTGTTCTTGGGAAGGAAGAACCAAAACAGTGAAAATGTCCATACCAAAAAAAAAAAAAAAAAAAAAAAAAAAAGCCCTACTGCCAAAATTGTTATATAGATTTAATGTAATTGTTACTAAAATACCAATGGCATATCTCATAGAATTAGAGAAAACAATCGTTAAATTCATCTGGAACCAGGAGAGATCCAGAATAAGCAATTCTAGGCAACAAAGATAAGGCAGGGGCATCACAATCCCTGACTTGAAATTATACTACAATGCTACTGTGATAAAAACAGGATAGTACTAGCAAAAAACCAAACAAACAAACAAACAAAAAACCAGACCTGAGGATCAATGGGACAGATTAGAAGATGAAACAACTCCAAATTTAGCAACCTTATCTTGGTTGCTGGAGGAGCTATACACCTCCACTGGAAGAAAGGCAGCCTCTTTAATAAATAGTGCTGAAAAAACTGGCTTTCCACATGCTGAAGTTTAAAACTAGATCCATATCTTTCACTATGCACTAAACTCAAATCAAAATGGATTAAAGACCTAAATACTAAAACAGAATCTTCTAGAAGACAGGATAGGTAGAACTCTTGAAGACACTGGTATAGGCAAAGACTTTGTGAACAAAACCCTGGCTGCACATAAAATACCACAAAAAAATCAACAACTAGGGTCTCATTAAAAAGCTTTTACACAGTAAAAGAAACCACCAACAGAGTGAAGAGACAACCCACAGAGTGTGAAAAATTTTTGCCAGATATTTCTTAGAAAAGGACTAATATCTAGGATATATAAAGAAGTCAAAAAAATCAGACTCCCCCCAATTTAAAGACCCAATCCCAAAATGGGAATCCGAAATGAACTTTTTTCAGATGCAGAAGTCAAATGGCAAGTGAATATATGAGAAAGTCATCGACATCACTGGTCATTTGAGAGATGCAAATTAAAACAATGCTGAGATTCCATCTTGCTCCAAAAAGAATGGCTATTATCAAGAAATCAGCCAAAAATAAATGCTGATCGAGCTGTGGGGGAAAAGGAAACCTTCCACACAGTTGGTAGTATAGACTGGTGCAACCACTGTGGAGAACACTGTGATCACTGTGGACATTCCTCAAAATACTAAAACTAGAGGTTCCATTTGACCCAGCTATTCCTCCTCTTGGTATCTTCCTGAAATAATTAAAAGCATCACACCACAGTGATATGCACATCCCTGTTTACAGTGGAACAGTTTGCAATAGCTGTATCTTGGAAACAGCCCAAATGCCCATCAATGGACAAATGGATAAAGATGCCATGTTTTTATACAATGGAGTACCACTCTGCCATAAAGAAGGAAAAGCGTGAGACATTTCTAGCTAAAAATGGATGCACCTTGAGACCATATTCTTAGGTGAAATAAATTGGACACACATTTACTGTACTGTTTCTCTGGTGTAAGAAATGAAAAGTGAAAATAAGGACCAAAATGTATAATAGATATTGGCAAATGAGAAGAAAATGTTCAAATTGAGAAAGAAGCGGGGAGGGATAAAAGAAAGAAGAAACAAAAAGAGAAGAAAATAGAAGAACAAATGGAAACAAAACCTTTGTAAGTAAGAAGAGGGATCAAGGGAGGGGAGGATGGGGAAAAAGAAGAGATATATCATGTACAGATACAAATTCCCTGTGATGAATGTGCTCATTATGTATATCTAATATGTATCAACAAATGATGTGCTTCAAAGGAAGGAAAGCAAGCAAGCAAGCAAGCAAGCAAGCAAGGCAGATGAGACACCGGAGGAGTTTATTTGGGAGGAGGATACAGGATTGGGGGGAGAATATATGAGAACTATGCATCTTAATTAAGTTTTTAAGTTCAGGGTTTCTTTTCTTTCTTTCTCTTTCTCTTTCTTCCTTTCCCCTTCCCCTTTTCTTTCTTTCTTTGTTTTGGTGGTACTGATACTACTACATGCCCTGCCCTTTTTTTTCACTGAGGTATATATATAATATAAATGCTACTATTTAAGTCTATTATTTCTTTGTTCGGGTGCACACGTCAGTAGCACTTTGCACAGTCATTACCACTGTCCATTACCAGGACCTTTTCATCTCTCTAAACTGAAACTGCAGGGCTGGGGATTTAGCCCAGTGGTGTTGCTCCCTGCCTCACAAGCACAAGGTCCCAAGTTTGATCCCCAGTACTAAAAAAAAAGTGTGTAAACTGAAACTGTAGGTTCTAAACAACACTCTCCACTCCCTTTCTCTCCAATGGCTCTGGCATTCACCAGTCTACTTTCTGTCTCTACAAATTTAAATACTCTAGTATCTAATATAAATAGTCATTCAACATTTGTCCCTCATTTCAACATTTTTGTCCTACAGTTTGTCTTTTTGAATCTGATTCCTTTTAAAGGTTGCATTATATTCATTCATAATGTATTTACTAGCTCATTTCCCTAAAAGTCATCTGCTATTTCCAATTTTCAATTACAAGTGCCTAATGCCTGTTAAACAAGCACTCCACCATTGAGCTACATTCCCAGCAGTCATTTTAAAAAATGGGCAAAAGAAGCAGAGCACACCTGTAATCCCAGCACTTTAAATGCTGAAGCAGGAGGATTACCAAAAGTTAAAGGCCAGTCTGGACCTTAGAACAAGATCATCTTAAAAAAAAAACAAGCAAACAAAAACATAATGTAAATGAGCATCCTCATTATCTGTCCTTGCAAACTTCTAAGTATTTCTGTAGAAAATTTCCTAGAAGTAGAAATGCTGGAATACAGCATATATTTTAAAAGTTGCACCCTTTGTTTCATTCTGATCTATAATGTATCTGAGACACTGCAGTTTGGAGTATGGTGGCAACATTTTACAGTTGAGAAATTAATCAGGTAGAAAAGACAGGAAAAAAATTGTTTCACAGAGCTCCTAAAAGTTTGAGTGGAGGGACAATGGCATCAGGAATCAGTGTTGATGGGAGTCTCCTCTATGCTAACAGCTTTCCTTACACTATCTTACTGAAGCAACAAATGGATATATAATTCTTATATATATGAAAAACATGACAAAGGAAATTTTTGACAGAAGAAAAATTGTAAAACTTATAAAGACTGAGCCTTAGCTGTCCAGCCCCTTTGTTAAGTTTCATACCACAGACATATTTCAGGCAACTTGGCAATCTTATAAATTTAACATCTGGTTATCTTGCCAGGCATGGTGGTGCTTACCTGTAAGCTCAGCACTCAAAAGGCTAAGGCAGGAGGATCCTAGTGAGTTTGAGTTCAGCCTAGACTACATTTGTGAGTTTCAAGGTCAGCCTGAACTACATAGCAAGACCTTGCATTTAAAATAAAAATGGTTATCTGAAGATATAAAAACCAAAAGCAGAGGGGCCAGGTGTGGTGGTGCACACCTGTAATCCCAGCACTTGGGAAGCTGAGGCAGGAGGATCGCTGTAAATTCAAGACCAGCCTGGGCTACACAGTGAGTTCCAGGTCAGTCTACTACATATATCACAGACATATTTCAGGCAACTTGGCAATCTTATAAATTTAACATCTGGTTATCTTGCCAGGCATGGTGGTGCTTACCTGTAAGCTCAGCACTCAAAAGGCTAAGGCAGGAGGATCCTAGTGAGTTTGAGTTCAGCCTAGACTACATTTGTGAGTTTCAAGGTCAGCCTGAACTACATAGCAAGACCTTGCATTTAAAATAAAAATGGTTATCTGAAGATATAAAAACCAAAAGCAGAGGGGCCAGGTGTGGTGGTGCACACCTGTAATCCCAGCACTTGGGAAGCTGAGGCAGGAGGATCGCTGTAAATTCAAGACCAGCCTGGGCTACACAGTGAGTTCCAGGTCAGTCTCAACTACATAGTGAGACCCTGTCTAAAAGCAGAGGGAGATGATAGCAGGAATATCTTTGCCACAGGTGCAACCCGCAGGAGGCCAAAACAACTAAGACCAAATTAACACCTGCCCATCATTTCCTAGCCTGGGGTTCCTTCTCATGGGTCTCTTGGGGGTTGGGAGGTGACAATCCTCAGGTTCCGGGGCCTCCAAGGTAAAAGGGCTGCTGTTTCTGGCCATGTGTCCACCACTTTAAAGTAAACTCCATGACGCACTTGGCAGGGCACAGGGCACCCCCTGCCTTTTCCCCTGTACCCAAAGAGCCTCCAGCCCTGCCACAAAGAAATTAAGGAAGAGGGGAAGGACCTAAAAAGCTTGCTAAGTGTCACACTATGCCTAATGGGGGACAGAGGGATAACCTAGAGACTCTGAGACACTATGGGCCTCTCTCCTGAAACATACCCCCGCCCAGAACTCTGTATGTAATCTGGGGAGTTGCAACTGTGGATACTACTTTGGGAATGCTGACATAGGAGATCAAATTAGAAGGATGAGACAGATACTGAGTCTTCATAAATTAGAACAAATTCGTTTTGTTCACAAAGTCAGAAATAACTGAAAAAATACCAACTTGAGTTGCAGACACAAATATAAAAGTGTGGTCAGGCAGTCAAGAAGAAATATTCAGAGCTGAGGATTTAGCTCAGTAGTTCCGCCATCTGCCTCACAAATGTGAGGTCCCAAGTTTGATCTCCAGTACCAAAATAAAAAGGAAGAAGAAGAAATATTCCAACATGTGGGAGCACTGGGTTTGAAGCTGAAGTGATTCTAACCTGCAAACACATTTAGGAATTACCTACAAAGAGTCAAGACTTCTGTAACTGAACTTCTTAGGAGCAAAGGATACAGCAGGAGAGAAAGACCTGTAAAAAACACAAGGCACAGGACATCTAACTCCTAGAAGTCAAGAGTCCAAATTTCCTCCCAATTCCACAAGGAGAATTTAGCAGCCCTCAAACCAGTGGTGGTGAACCTCTGATACACATGTCACAGTGGGCTGTTTGTTATCACTTAAGGCTCTAAAAGGTTCGCCATCACTACCTTAGACCCTTTGGACTACGTGATACGGAAAGAGGGGAGGGTTTCCTACTACATGGACCTTCCAGTTCCTAACAGCCATCAGAGTTCAAAATTCGGGGCTTTTGTTTTCAAAACCAGCTTGGTTACCCAGGATGGTCTCCTAATTTGCAATTCTCCTATCTCAGGCTTCTGAGTAGCTAGGATTACAGGACTGTGCCAACACGCCTGACATGGACCTCATTTTTTAACAAGATTTGGTAGTTCCTTCTCAACTTCTTTACCAAAAAGATAAATATGAGTGAACCCTCCAAACCTAGCCACGAGCCAAGCCTGGTGGCACACACTTGTAATCCACCACTCTGGGAGACTGAGGTAGGATTCAGGTTTGAGCCCAGTCTGACCAACTTTAACAACTTAAGCAACACCTACCTCAAAATAAATTTAAAACTGGAGATGTAGCTCAGTACCAAGACCCTGGGTTGAGTTTAATCCCAGTACCATAAAAAACAGCCACCATAGCCAAAAGGTCTCAAAGCAGAGTGATCAGCAAATGTCATCATATGGGATGAGCCAGAGATTTAGTGCAGTGGTGCTGCTTCCTGCCTTGCAAGCACAAGGACCCAAGTTCCATCCCCGGTTGTGGGGGGCGGGGATCAACATATGGGAAACTCACCCAAGACTGTTGCTTTACCAGATAAATTACAAGAAAAATAGAGTAAGCATATATAAATTTAAGACATAAAAGAACTATTTTAATCAAATTCCATGCACAGATCTTATCTGAATCCTGATTTGAACACATCATCTGTTAAAAACTATTCAGTAAGGGTCAGGGATTTAGCTCAGTGGTTCTGCCACCTGCCTCACAAGCTCAAGTTCCCGAGTTAAATTCCCAGTACCAAAAAAAAAAAAAAAATTCAGTAAACACCACAACTGGATAAAAGTGAAGGAATCATCATGCTTTTTAAGGCTTAATAATAGTGCAGTAGACTTCAAAACTAGCTTTTTTTCTTTTAGAGTTAGCCACTGAAATATTTATTTTTTTAAAGCAAAACATTGGTCTTTAGGCATATATAATAACACCCATCATAGGGAATTTGCACCTGTACATGACACCTTTTTTTCCTATTCTCCCTCTTCCCTCAAGCCCCCTTCCCCTCCTTTTGTACAAAAGCTTTGTTTCCCTTTTTTCCTTCTATTTTCATTTTTTTGTCCCTTCCTTTCTCCTTCCCACCTCCTCTGTTTCCCTTACTATTTAAACATTTTCTTCCCATTTCCCAATCTATTATACATTTTAGTCCTTATCTCTACTTTTCAGTTTCTCACACAAGAGAATCAATGCTGTATTTAAACCCGTGTGTCTGATTTATTTCACTGAAGAGTATGGTCTCAAACTGGGCATGGTGGTGCACGCCTGTAATCCTAGCACCTGGGAGGCTGAGGCAGGAGGATCTCTGCGAGTTTGAGGCCAGCCTGAACTAGAGAGAGAAACTGTCTCAAAAAAACAAAGAGGGCAGGGATTTGTCTCAAAAAAAAAAAACAAAAAACAAAAAACAAAAAAGTGGGCCAGGGATTTAGCTCAGGGGCACTGCACCTGCCTTGCAAGCACAAAATCCTGAGTTCAGTCCCTAGTACAAAAAATAAGAAGTATAGTATCAAGATGCATCCATTTAGTTATAAATGTCTCAAGCTCATCCTTCTTTATGGCAGAATAGTAGTACTTCACTGTATAAAAAATGACACCTTCTTTATCCATTTGTCAGTTGATATGCATCTGGGCTGTTTCCAAGATATAGCTATTACAAACTGTGCTGCTATAGACCTGGGAGTGCATATATTGTTCACTTAAATATTTGACAGAATAACATTTTGGGATGGAGATGATGGCACATGCCTGTAATCCCAGCACCTGGGAAGCTGAGGCAGGTGAATCATTAGAGCTAAAGGCCAGCTTGAGCTATAACTTGCCTCAAAAATTCTTAAAAATTTTTAGAACATAACACTTTGCAGGGACGGAGTTTTAGCTGAGTACATTATTCGTGCAAAGCCCTGGATCTGATCCCTACCTAATACCACACTGTAACACAAACATTTGTGGATATGCTTCCTTAAAAATTCTGGTGTTGCTCTTTTTCTTTTCTTTTTTCTTTTTTTTTGGCGGCGGGGGGGATCAGGGCTCAAACTCGGGACCTTGTGCTTTCAAGGAAGGCAGTGACACCATTTCCCCAGCCCATGGTGTTGCTTTTTTAAATATTTTAAGGGCAAGACAGCAGCTGCAGGGGTGGGTTGGAGGGTAGTGCAGATAATACATGGAAAGACTAGCCAGAAATTGGTTAACTTCTGAAGCTGGAGAAGAGTGACAGATCCAACCCAACTAGGCATTATTTTGGCAAACTGTCTTCCTTCAAACTCTGAGGTGAACTCTAAATGCAATTTTTTGGGGAAAGGCCATTTCCTTGCCATCAGAATATACTGTAAAATATTACTACTATTTGTTACTAGCATTAAATAAATCAAAGACACAAAAACATTATTTTAAAAACAAAAACATACCTGAAATATGATGTTTCTGAAGACAATCATCTCATGTAAAATAACCTCAGTTTAAGGGAAAATTCTTCCCCAAATCATCCTCTCTATGAGACAAACAATGGAAAATTTTCACCTTAACAAGCTGGCCTCAGGGAGGCTCAAGATCATCCCTGTTGCCTAGATACAAGTGACATCTCTGGAGCTTACAGAAGGTTCATCAGTCAGCAGCTGCTCCTTCCTGGCACATCTACATTTCACACAGATGCAGGACTGGCAGTTTCAAAGCTCGAAAGAAGTCTATTACATCTGCTAAACTGGTTTCCACAATTACATCAACTCCAGTCCTAGTTCTTATCCACTTGATTCTAACAATGCCTATGAGTTCTATTCTACGGTGTAAATCAATCTGAATGATAGTTAATAGTTCAACTAAAAAAAAAAGTTCAAATGACATTTTTCCAAAGAAAAAGTTATTAGGCAATGAACTGGCCTGTTAATGTCAAATATGATAAAGTACTAATTTTATCACACCACCACCCTGAAATTTCTCTTAATACCAAGTTACAGGATGCAAATATACAAACCCTATGGCAACAATAAATGTAAATAAGCATCCTAGTTCAATTAAAATGTTATCCTGCTAAAAATGCAAATACATATAACAAACATTTTAAAAAGCAGTACACAACAAAATTACCGTAATCATACTTTTATTTTAAAAACTGTAAAACTGTAACCTGTGAATTTCTGCTACTTTTCAAAATTTTCAGTACTTTTCCTTAAAATCATTCTTTCAGATGATCTTATTTTATTACTGTTCTATGCACGTCACTAACAAAATGTTTAATTTCAAGCAGAGATTAGCTCTATTTCAACCAGTATGTAAGAGCACAAAATGTTACAGGTTTTTACATATTATCTTCACTCATTTTTCTGCTAGTATAACTTTATTAACATGTGACAGAATAAAATCCTATAGTGTAACAAATCATTAGAATGCAAAAGCAAAAAGCTAGAATGCAAAAGACAAAAGCAGTCTGTACTCAAATGTGAAGGAAATGAAAGCTCCACTCATAGTGCAAACAGCTGCAAAATTAAGGCATCTTCTGACCCATTTTAAGACGTTTTTAAAAATAACGTTAAATTACTCCGCCATCCAATACGAGCTGACAATCAGCGCCCAAAATGGCTGAGGCCTGTGGGCCTAGGTAAGTGCACCTGAGGAGCCAGGCTGACCCCGCCCGGGCAGAGAGACCCCATCCTCGACACCAGGACCTGGCGCATCCCTCCAGGACGAGGCAGGTCTTTTCTACCCAAACGCGCAAACACCTCTTTAAACCCAACAAAGACACCACCCCCGATGCAGAAGACCCCCTCACGGAGCTGGAAGGCTGTCCTCCCTCGCAGCGGGGACATTCAGTTTCCCGTATATAACGTTCCTCTTCCATGGCCAGAGGAAAGGTGGCTCCACAAAGTCCTGGGAGAGCTCCCCGCTACAATGACAGCAAAAGAACCTCTCCCAGGACGACCTGGGGAGACCTCACATGGCCAGGAACCTTGCCCAGATGCCCACAGCCCTTTCCCTAGACGAGGGCCGAGGGTAGGCCAAGCGGGCGTTACCTGCAGCCACCGCCCGGTCGCACAGCGTTCAATTCTATTGTTTCTCTTCCACCAAAATGGCGGTGTCCGAGGAGAGCCCCGCCCCCTGCGCCTCGCTCCCGAGGTCCCTCACTATTGGCTCTCACTGGACGCCGCGCAAGCTGACTGGGCTCCCCGAAACGCGCTGTTGCTAGGGCACCGCGATTCGCTGTGGCGACTTCCGGAATAGGCTGTGACTGGGCGGAGTCATGAGGGGCGGAGCCTTGCCCTTGAAGAGAACAAGGTTGTGGGATGCAGGGGTCGGATGTTTGGTTGGAGTGACGGATGGACTGTGGATCGAAAGGTCCACTGTAGGATGCCTGGAACATAGATGGGTAAACCAGTCATTCTCACTTGTCCAGTACACAGGCGCTTCCCAGGGTGCTGGAACTTCAGGGCCAACCCCAAGACAATTTCCAGGGCGCTGAAAAGTTGGTCACCTTAGCAGAGGGATGGACTGGACTAGATGTGAAGAGTATCTGCGATGCATGGAAGAGGGGCTGGGGCTGCAGACGACAGAGGAATAGTGTGTAGACGGTGGACATCGAGTGCTGTGGATCAATGAAGAGATACGGTGACTGCAGGGTCCTCGGTACCAGTGGGTGACCTAGTACCTGACCAGGGTCACCAGGCTCCACACAACAGGATTCGTCTAAAGCTCATTTGTGCGGGCCAGTGTTGATCGGAAGGGCTCCTACCTGTGTGAATATCCTCATGGGGAAGCCAGGGCCATGAGCCTCCTGCTCAGCCACTGCTTTTTGTGTGAAGGAACCCAGTGTCGCTGCCTCTGCCCTGGGTGTTTGACAGATGTGGATTCAGTTGTGCACTCTAACTCAGCAAATACTTACTAAACACCTGCACTCTCCTGGAAAGACAGCAGTGAACAAAAAAAAACAGTTAACACAATCCTTATGGAGAAGGCCATGAGAGATTTGTGATTCCCCCACATCTCTCTTCTCCTCCTTTGTATGGCTTCCAGAGCTCTATGGCCTCCAGGGTTCCTCATTTACCACTTTCTCATTATTGCCTCTTTTCTCTGTCCACACTCACTCCCTGGTCATTTCACCCAGGCTCATGACTTGAAATGCTGATGCAGATCATTAAGGTCTGTACTGCCTGTCACTCCAAAAGACATGGGAGACGCTGCCGCCTGCCGTTAGCATGTGTGGTGTTGGTGTAAGACTCAGAGTCTCACTTCCACTCCACCGAGCATGAACAGCCGAAAAGGCCTCCACGATGCTGGGTCCTAAAACCCAGCGAGGCTCTGGGAGCTCGAGGGAGGAATGAGGGTCACCCAGGAAGGAACACACCAGGCTAGATGGTAAACAATCTTTAATTAGTCTGGCCAGACGGCACTCTCAGAACCAAGTAGCTGGCTCAGAGAGGCACCAGCTCAGGGGCTGAGGTCCTTTTTATAGGGGGTTGAAAAGGGGGATTAACATTCTAAGCTTGCAGGCAGGGGACAAGGTCTGCTGCTTTGAGCTGGTGGTCAGCAGTCATGTATTTGGCCGTCACACATTGATGATTAACAGATACCTATAGGATGGTTCAAGGGCCACCAAGACATTTAGGATGAGCAAACAGTTTGACAATTAACTTGAGGTGTCTATGTATCTCATAGGCTAGAACCACTAACTTACACGTTAATCAGCATCCGGACTTTAAACAGTGTAAGACTGCCTTACATTCTTAAGCCAGGGTTTGAACAAAGGTCGGAGCTATGGCTGCAATGGGAGGGGGTTAGAGCACTGTCTCCTAGGCCCTTTGTCATTTAGCATGGGCTTGTAATTCAGGTCTTACACTGGGATCGAGGGTTGTGACTACTAAATCAGCTCACTTATTGGTTTGGCATAGTTTTCTGGCTAGGATTTGTAACACATGGTGCAGAGGGATGAGACCACCTGAGCAGGCTAGAGGTAAAAGCAAAGAGGTACAAACTTTATGTGCCTGGACAGAGGCAGACTGACCACAAGCAATAGGCCATCAGCACAGAACAAACAGAAGACAAGAAGCTTTATAGGGCATTGGAAGAGAGGTCTGGCATGTTTATCATGTATAGGGGTCACAGCAAATATTGGTGGTTGGGATCCATGCAGCAATTAAGGCAGATGTATTCAGATGACTTGGCATTTAAAAGATGCTGTACTTTGTAGTTGTTATCTCTAGTTTGGGAACATCCCATCCTGTATTCTGTGTTCTCTCTGCTCCAAGATAGCATGGCTTTTGTTAGGAGGCAGCACCTGCTTTAGCTGCCTGTTTTGTTGTGGTTTTTTTGTATCTTGTCAAATGCAGCTTACAATTAAAGAGCATATTCATTAACCATTTCACAACCAGGTCAAGCCTGACAGGATTCAAGGTGTGTGCGCTTCACCTGCCCTAGGGTGAGTAGCCTGCATACAATATAAGGGACAGGAGGAGGCTTGTCTTGTCCCTTGTTGCTTTGCTACATTCAGTAGGCCATGAACTGTTGTCCCTCTGCCATGTTGCACCCTGCCTTGGAGCCAATCATGGACTGAAGTCTCTACAAACTGTGACCTAAATAAACTTTTCCCTTTTTAACTTTGGGTGTTGATTATTTTGTCTCAGCAATAAGAAATGTAACTAAGACAACTCCCAAAGGTATTTATCCAGTCCAGACCCTTCCTGAGCACTAGACTTAAGTGTCCAGCTGTGAAGTAGGCATCTGCACTAACTTTCAGGAATTGGCAAATCAAGTTGAACTCATGCCACCCCCACTCTGGCTCCTCACCCAGGTAGGGTGATGGTAGTTCAGTCTTTCTTATTACTGTCAGCGCAGCCCTTGACTACTTTCACACCTGTATCCAATGGGCCAGGAAATTCTGCAGCCTTCGTCAGCATTGCATACCCAGAAAGGATCACTTCTTGCTATAACCACAGTCTGTGTAAGTCCAAACCATCACTCTCCAGGGCATTGTCAAAGCTCTTTCCCAGTTCCCTGCTGCTGCCCTTGTGGCCTATGAATAGGCCAGATCCTTTCACGACAAGGCAGAGCCAGAAAGCCCTCAGTGGTTCTCATTACCTCCCTGACTACAGCTCCTCTGTGGTCTCAGCCCCATTTCCAAAGTCCCTCACACAGCACACCCCAGCACTCCCTGGCTCAGGGCTTCACTTGCCCATGACTGAACGCACAGACAGAGCCTCAGCCCAGAATTCTCAGAGCCCCACATCAGTCCAGGCTGGAACTCAGGCCGCTCTGCCTCCAGCACTTGAGATCAATGTTATCCTTGGACCCTGCTCTACTTTTTTCCATAGCAATTACCATTTTCTCACACACCTTTTTGTTTGTTTTTGTTTTTTGAACAAGGTTTCCCTATGTGATTGAGGCTGGCCTTGAAGACCTGGCAATGCTCCTGAGTGCTGGGACTACAGGCGTGTGCCACCACACTTGGCTATCCTGAATGCTTCTGTCACCAGCTGGATTCCCAGAAGTTCCCCCAAAGAGAAGGTGGAGACTTCAGCTCATTCCACCCAGGGGTAGGTAGTAGGTTCGCCAATTCCTATCATAGAACAAAAATTTTCAGGATGTGTCATAAGGGGTGTGAGAAGAGTTTATTTGGCAGGATAAAAACAGTACATACTCAGGGAGAATAGAGTGGCAGACCCCAGAGAAAGAGGCCCACTGTGGCCTTGATTTGGGGGTGGGTGACTCAGGACTGGTAATCTGGGATGTGTATTTCTGCTGTCTGTCAGGCTGCTGTTTGCTGTTCTGCTAGGTCAGAATATACACTCTGCACCTCTGTCTGCAGTTACACAGATGCTGCTGCTTATGTATGCAGCTTTCTGAGGAGGAAGGTCTGGGAGGAGTGCTTAGCTAGCATGTGGAGGCTCCTGCGGTCTTCAGGGCCCCTAGGGGTTTGTTTAGGAGGAGGTTTCCTGGGAGGGAAAAGTCAAACTCTGACCTGCAGTTGTGCTTTTTCTTAAAATAACTTTTAAAAATAATGATAATTAAAATTTTGTTATGCTGAGGACTGAACCAGGGCTTTTTCACTAAGCTACATCCCCAGCTGCCCTCCCCTTTTTTATTTTTTTATTTTGAAACAAGGTCTCACTAAATTGGTAAATTGCTTAGGCTGGGTTTGAACGTGTGATCTTCCTGCTCAGCCTCCCAGAGTGCTGGGATTACAGGCGTGTTCCACTATACCAGGCTTAAATGTGCAATTTAAAAATTATAATTTTTGGGCCGGGGATTTAGCTCAGTGGTTCTGGTGCCTGCCTGCAAGCACGAGGACTTGAGTTCGATCCCCGGTACCAAAAAAAAAATTATAATTTTCCCCGTCTCTTTTCTACCTATCTCTATTTCTTCTTGCCTGCATTCCTTCAACACTAACTCCAGAAATATCGGTGGACTGGTTAAATAAAAAGAAGCCCTAGGACTGGGGATTTGGCTCAGTGGTTCCGCCACCTGCCTCACAAGTGCAAGGTCCTGAGTTCGATCCCCGGTACCAAAAAAAGATTTAAAAAGAAGCCCTGGTCCAGGGATTTAGTTCAGTAGTGCCACTATCTGCCTCACAAGCACAAGTTCAATCCCTGGTACAGCCCCCGCCCCCCAAAAAAGAAGAAGCCCATAGTACAGTGGTGTTTCAGAAGACAATAGCAGCAGTAAGAACACCTGCAGCCCACCAAGGACAGCAATGCCCAGTGCAGCTCTGGTTTCCTGCCTGCTTCAGGACCTGTGACTGAATGTGAAGAAGGCCCACCAGGCGCCAGGCCTTCACACCCTCATGGACTCACACTGCCCCTTCTCTCCAAGCACCTGCCCCTCCAAGGCTCCTGTCTATGGGACTGGAGGTGGGCGTGCAGTTCACTCTTCTAGCTCTCCAGTGAGTGCACCAGGGACAGACCTGGCCTAGACACTGGGCACAAGGCAAGAGTGGAGGCAACAAGGATTTGACTTGCATTGGCTTTGCCCTGCAACAGTGGAGAGGGAGCAGAGATGGATATAAGAGACAGTAAAAGGACAGACATCTGAAGGGAACCAAACAGATGTACAGAGGCAGCGTGAAGAGTGAACCTGAGATGGGGCAGGTGACCTAAGAGGAATTCAGGAGGCACAGGCTGAGTAGAGAAAGAGCCAAAGGGAGCCATTTCTGGCAGAGAGCACAGCAAGTCCGAAGGCCCTAAGGACAGAACACACTGGGCACATTGAAGGGACTGAAAGCGTGGGTCTAACACCTGAATTTCAACCTTTTGACTCATCTGCAGTGATTGAGGAGGAATTATCATGAGTTACACATAAAACATATCAATAGTTAATTCATACAAGTAATTAAACTTTATTTTATGTTAATGTGTGTGTGTGTCTGAGATAGGGTCTTACTATGTAGCCCAGACTGGCCTCAAACTCACAGCAATTCTCCTGCCTCAGCCTCTCAAGTGCTGTGACCTTTATTCTTTGCTACATTTTAAAGCGGGGGAGATGTACAAGGCCCTGGGTTCAATCCCCAACACTGCCTAAAAAACAAAAATTTTAAAAATATCTTTAAAACTTTAGCTGGGTGTGGTGGCACATGCCTGTAATCAATCCCAGCACTCAGGAGGCTGAGACAGGAGAACTACAGGGAGCTTGACAGTGAGACTGTGTCTCCAAAACAAAAAACAAAATGGAGAACAAGGCTGCATATTTTTTGATGTTGGCAGTACTATGTTTAACCAACATATCAAATGCATAAAACTAGCCAGGTGGAGTGGTGCACACATGTAATTCCAACATTCTGGAAGGCTGAGGCAGAAGAATTGCAAGTTGGAGCCCCTATCTCACAATAAAAAATAAAGAGGCTGGATTCAATACTGTTTATATAGCTGGTGTCTACAGTCGTCCCCCGCCAAGCCTCGTGTGGTCACCAGTGGGATTTTTCAGAGGTAGCTGGATCTAGGGTGTGTGATGCTGGGATTAAGGGTGCTCCACCCTGAATGTGGGTGTCACCACCCAAAGGGTGGGTAGCCTGGGTGAAATATAAAGTCAGGCTTGGCTGCTGCTACTTCACTGCTTTGCTACCTTCTGCCTGCTTCTGTTTCTCACCAGATGTGATGGAATACACCTGTAATCCCAGCACTGGGAAGGCTGAGGCAGGAGGACCACCAAAAGGTCCAAGGTCAGCCTGGACTGCATACTGAGACCCTGTTTAAAAAAAAAAGGAACTGTTTCTCCTCTGTGATGCCCTTCTGCCATCCTACCCTGTCAACTATGGACTGAAACTTCTACAAACTAAGCTGAAATAAACTCTCTGTCCTTTAACTTTGGATGTTGAATATTTTGTCTAAGCATGAGGAAAGTAATAAGACAAATACCAAGTACCTAACACACAGGCTGCATTAAATTATTTGCCATATCTTGAGTTTGCCATAATTTGTTTCATTTCAAACACTGTTATGGTTTGAAACTGCATAGGTAAGTTTGTTAAACATTCCTGGGCCTGTCAGACAAGAGTGGGCGAGAGCCACTCCCCCACTTAACTAGCAGGAATTGCTAGTTAAGTAAAGAAACAAAGACTTTGGTGAATTATGTTTTTTTCCTTATTTTTATCAGTACATGTTTTCTGTACATAATGATTATATTTATCATGGGGGAGGTTGTACATATACCTAACACATCTGAATTCTTTTTTCGCCCTCTTTCCCTCTCATCACCCCCTGCTCCCTCCAACTCTTCTCCTTCCCATTTGCAAAAGCTCTATTTCCATGCTTTCTCCAGTTCATCTATTGCACTTATAATCATCTGTTAGGTCTCAGATCTAAAGTCAAGAACAGAGCACAAAGGCATCACACGCTGTGCACAGTCCTTCACCTACCTGGCCACCTGGCCATCTGTTTCCACAACAAGGCCTGCAGCTTCCTGGATGCCTGAGCCTACGCCTGATGACAACAGAAAAGGAAACATTCTTTGAAGACCTCCTTGGGCTGAGACCTACTTTAGATTCTTACATGACCAAGAGCCCTGAGGGATCACTGGCCACCAGAGAGGAGCAAGGAGGACACCTTTGAGATAGCAATATTTCAAAGTAACCCTAAGAGCAATAAGTGGTGATCAGCATCATCATCACCATGGTTCCTGGAACCTGTGTGCGTGTAAAAGGTGCCCAAGCTCACACTTGAAGCAGATGGCTTCTCAGAAGTGCCTTGGGAGGTATGGGTCTGTATCCGCCTCACAGCACCCTCTGCTTAGACTCCAGTGTGCCTGTCTGTGGGTGGTGACTGAATTCTTTCATAGAGGACCCAGAGAACCTGGACCGGGGGAGTGAGGGGCCAGTTCCTCACTGTATGAGCACTGGGCATTCCCATGACAAGGTGATTTTTACCTTGAAGATGGATGTTTAACTCATTTAATGAGCAGTCAAATCCTCCAAAACTGCTAAATCTGCGAGCTTTTTTTCCTGTGAGCCATTTTTTATATTTAAATTCTGGCACACATTTTCCCTTTGATTCCAAAAATGACTTGATATCATTTTGCAAACCATAAAATCTTTTCAACATTTTATCATGACTTATCACCTTAAGAGAGGATAGGAAAAAACAAAGATTAGGTTAAAAAAAGATATAAGGAAAACTATAATTTAATGTATTCATTTATTTGTGATGCTTCACTCTGAGCTGCATGCCCAGTCCTTTTAAAATTTGAGACAGGTGCCGGGTGTGGTGGTGCATGCCTGTAATCCCAGCACTTATGAGGCTGAGGCAGAAAGATCACTGTGAGTTCGAGACCAGCCTGGGCTCCATAGTGAGTTCCAGGTCAGTCTCAACTACCTAGTGAGACCTTGTCTCAAAAAA
>NW_022900949.1:40857668-40888980 GCF_012274545.1 Fukomys damarensis
AAAAAAAAAAAAAAAAAAAAAAAAAAAAAAAAAAAAATTGAAACAGTTCTTGCACAGTCACTAAGTTACACGGGCTGGGCTCAAACTTGTGATCCTCCTGCCTCAGCCTCCCAGAGTGTTGGGATTACAGTCTACACCACCATACCTGACTTGAAATTGTGCTTTAAAAAGTACAACAGTTTCAGAACACAATCATAGTTACCCAGGGTTACGACGCCTTTTTCCACTTCCAGGAAATTCATTCAAAAAATAATTTTTTCCCTGAGAGTCTTAGGGGGAAATAGCTACAATAAACTATAATAAGCTGGGAAATGGCCCCTCCGCATGCTTTTCACCCGTACTTTAACCCTACCCTTTCTCTCCAGTCTTGCATATTCTCAAATCCCACAGGCTCCTATCCTCAAAGAAACAGCACGTAGAAGTGAGCAGCCAATCTCTAAACATCAAACACATGCAAATGATTTGCATTCATACCTAGTAAGTAGCTCAACAAAGAGGGGACAGATAGCAAGAACACACATCCCAGTCCACCCACGTTGAGGACACCCCAAGGCCACATAAAACCCTCAGCCCATGATCCATCTCATTCCATGAGCAACCACACTCTTGTCTGCATGTGTACTTCTTTCTGCCTAACACATCTTTTCATGCCTTTCAGTGACAGAAGTCAGCAAAGCTACATCCAACTGGGGATGGGATGAGTTGAGCTCTCCATGTCCTTTTGGGGTGACCTCATCCAATAACAACCTCACTTCAGAAAAGTAAACAATATTCCCATAATCAGCATCCAGACCTTTAAGAATTCCTGAATTGGTGGTGATTCAGTCCCTTGGGCCTTATGAAATTCAGTTTTTATGACAATTTACATGTCATTATCTATTTCCAAAGCTTTTGTGCATAAATTTTCTTTTTTTTTCTTTTTTTTTGTGGGTGGGGGGTACCGGGGATCAAATTTGGGTTCTTGTGCTTGCAAGATAGGCGGCAGAACCACTGAGCTAAATCTCCAGCATACATTTTCTTGATGCACAATGCAGTGATATTTCATCAAAGAGGAGTTGTTCATGGCATTTGAATAATGTATTCATTTTACAAGTCCACCTTTTTTACCATCCATAGCTGGAATTCCATCAGTAGGTATTACAGATATATTGACAAAGGTTAAGGAAGATTGCTTTGATGTAATTTTTGCTACTTCATACAAATCCAGAGATTTAATTATGATTTAATGGCACCAAAGAAGCCATTTTTTTTAGTGATATTATATTTGTCATCTACACCTCTTATAAAAAATGGCAAGTTGGGGCCGGGGATTTAGCTCAGTGGTTCTGCTGCCTGCCTCACAAACACAAGATCCTGATTTCCATCCCCAGTACTAGAAAAAAAAAAAAGACAAATTGATCCAGGCATGTATACACTTGTCATCTCAGCACTCAGGAAGGTAAAGCAGGAGGATAGCAGCGCGGCCAGCTTAGACTCCATAGTGAGTTCATGACCAGCCTGAAACACTGTATAAAAACAAAACAAAACAAAACAAAAATGCCATTTGCTATAAATAAACCACTAAAAATAAAAATGAGAAAAATAATTGACAAAAACTGTAAAATTTTAGGAATGTTTAGAATTAAGAACAGAGGACTGGGAATTTATCTCAGTGGTTCCGCTGCCTGCCTCACAAGCACAAGGTCCTGAGTTCGACTCCCAGTACCAAAAAAGTGGGGGACAAGGATTTAGCTCAGTGGTTTCACCACCTGCCTGGCCAGCACAAGGTCCAGAGTTTGATCCCTGGTACCAAAAACAAAACAAAACAAAACACACACACACACACATACACACACACACACACAGAATTAAGAACAGTCTGATATACAAAGCAGACAATGTCAGGTCTCTGCTGTCAGTAGTTGTCACCATCCCCACCTGTCCAAACCAACCTTTCATTGAGCCCCCATTTTTATGCTTTTCATATGTTACATCCACAGAATCTAAAAGGTCTTTCATTTCCTCGTCTTCATCTATGAGTAATTTTTTCTGTGCCAGTATTTGAGCTTTTTGTTGAATCTTTTTCTCATTGACTTCAAACTGCGCAAAAATATCAGGGACAGCATCCATAAATGTATAGTGTTTGCCTGCCTGTAGGTTTTCTTTGACTTGCTTTGCTGCTACTGCTGTTGCTATGATATGGCAAAAAAATCCTCAGTCTGTTTCTTATCTGAAAATCTTAGTAGGCACTCAGCAGTCTCCCTAAAGCTGGCTGTGTTCCCAGCTCGGGACAGGATCTGTTTTTCCAGCAGTTGGAATGCTGGCTTAAAAATGCTGCAGGTTCTGTTTCATGATAGCAGCATATTCCTTTACCTCAGGGACAGAGGTGCTCTTCATGGCTGAACTCTGGTCAAACAGAATCTTCTGGCAATCTGCAATGATGTGTGCAAAGGCAGACCATCCTGTGGTTTCACCTATCCACAGGTAAGTTACATAGGTATGTTCACTGGTGCTTCCTGAAGATATCCTGGTTTTACTTATTTCTTCTTTTTATCACCCTCTTTCAGTAATGTCTACTGGAAATATTTTGTAAACTGCAAACTTTTGATTCATCAGAACAAGACTTCCTGTGAGCAGAGCCATACAGTTGGTGGTCTGATGACTGCGCAAGTACCGAAAGCCCCATCCTCTCCAGTAGGACATTTCATACAGAGTGAGGCATTGGCAGTCACTTCAAGAAACCTCTCCTGCTGCATCTTGCTCAGGTAGTTGTACAAGAAGTCATAGGTGGTGGCAAAACCCACCAGGGAGTAAGCAAGCGGGACTCCACCCCAAGGAGCATCTTTCACCAACCAGCCAGGTTGCACTGCCATCCTGTCCATGTAGTCTTTGGCCGTGTCCCAGGCTTCAGTGTTCTCAGGATACAGCACACAGAACATCGCCAAGGCGCCCAGGTTGTTCCCATAGATTTCATTCCAGCCAGTGCTGTAGACCTTGGGGTCCCAGAGAGAGCGGTACTCCAAGGGGCTGGAGAGCCTGGTGCACACAGCTTCCATAAAGCAGACCGCGATGTGCTTGCGTGAGCTTGCGGCCTGGAGCTGCAGCTCTGCCACCTCTGACCTGGAGAAGTAAAGCATGGGGTGGCTGTCATAGTTGGCATTGGTGAAGGGAATCATGACTTCTGGGTTCTCACCTGCGATGTAGGCTGACTCGAAGCAAAGTAAACATACGAAAAACACACCGGAGCCCCCGTGTGCGTGTCCTCATCGTGGCCTCAGATCTCCAAATCTCCAAGGCAGTCAAACCATCTTTGAAAGATCTACTCCCACCAGGTGCCACCCTCTCCGCTCGGCTGCTACAACCACTGTGTCAGGCGCCCGTCCCACGCTCGCAGCTGGAGTCCCGCTGGGAGGCGCCTAGAATTTTATTAAAGAGTAAGATATGGACAAATGGAGAGACATACTGAATTCACGGCACTGTGTGGACCAGATCCCAGCCCTCTGCAGCTGCTCCGGGGACATCTTCAGCAGAAGGTGGTTGCTGATCCTCTCCAGAGCAAGCACTCCCCACTCTGACGGCCATTTCTCCCCCTGCCAGTTACCGTCTCTCCTGCAAAGGTGATTACTATTTTCAAGGAAAAAATGGAAACAAAGTCTTTGGAAATAAGGGAGGGTGGAGGGGAAGGGAGGACAGGGGTATGGGGAAAAATGAGAACCAAGACCTGTCATGTAAAGATACAAGATCCCGATGATGAATGTAACTGTACTGTGTACTTAAAAAGAACCAATAAACTCAGTTTTTAAAAAAGGTGATCGCTATTTTCAGGTCTGCTGCCATAATCTCACCTGTTTAAAAATTTCATGTAGGGCCAGGGATTTAGCTCAGTGGTGCCACACCTAACTTGCATGTACACGGTCCTGGGTTCAATCCCTAGTAAAAAAACCAAAAAAAACAAAACCAACCCCTTCATGTAAACAGAACCATACAATGTGTTTTTCTGTTTGTTTTTAGGGCTCATCATGTTGCCCAGTCTAATCCCAAATGCCTGGCCTCAAGTTTTCCACCTGCCTCAGCTGAGACTGTAGACACAGTGCCCAGAATGTCTGGCTTTTTAAATTTTAATATTATTTCTGTATGGTTAATGTGTATGGTTTGGTTTTTTGTTTCTATATAATGGTTCATTATATGACTGTATCATATTGACATCGACACATTTGTCTTTTGAAGGGCATCTGGATCTCCTGTTTGGCTGTCATGAAGGCGTTCGCTGTGGATGTTCTTGTACCTGTCATTCTGATGGACACATCATTTACACGTCACCTAGGCTCTTAGAATCTTCCATCACCATTCTTTTTCTTTGGCACCAGGGATCGAACTCGGGGCAGGCAGTGGAGCCACTGAGCTAAATCCCTGGCCCCCTCATCACCATTCTTAATACACTGATATTTGCCATGCTTGTGACCCCAACACTGCAAGATAGGCTCGTTCTCTCAGACAGTACAGACATATTCAAAGCTGAAGTAGTTTGGCACCAGCCGCATCTATCCCTGTTACCAAGGAAGCAGGCATCTTGCCAGAACCTCCAGGAGTCTTCCATTGATTTTTCACTGGCCAAATCTGAGCCACCTTTGGCTACCCCTAGGTACAAGAAGATTGAGGAGTCAGAAAATGGATTAGATGATCCATTTCTTGGGCTAGAAGTCCTGCTGTCATGAATAAAATATGGGTTTGTTAGCAAAGAAGGAGAAAAAAGTATTAGTAGGGAGCCATGAGCCACATAATATGAAACAATTGTCAAACCCACCTGAAGACAAGAAATGGAAATGTTAGTAAAAAATAACAATGAGCTAGGTACAGTGCACATGCCTGTGGTCCCAGCTACTCTGGAGGCTGAAGCAGGAGAATGGCTTGAGCCAAAGAGTTCAACACCAGCCCGGGAAACAGGAAGACTTCTGTCTCAAAACAAACAAATCTAGGCTGGGCATGGTGGCACACTCCTGTAAACCCAGAACTCAGTAGGCTGAGGCAGGGAGATTGTCACAGGTTTGAGGCCAGCCCAAACTACACAGGGAGATCCTGTCTCAAAAAACAAAATAAAAAACAAATCTAACAGTAGCAAAACTATAAAGAGAAAAATGATCAGTGATTTCTAGGTGTCTGGGGGAAGCAAAAGAAAAGTAGAAGAAACAGAGGATTTCATTGTTGGTTTGTTTTTTGAGTCAGGGTCTTATTATGTAACCCAGGTGAACATAAACTCAAGATCATCCTGCGTCAGCCTCCTGAGTGCTGGGTTTGTGTCACTGGTGACACAGAAGATTTTTAGGGCAGCGAAATTATTCTGTATACTGTCGCGGTGAATATATGTCGTTATACATTTGTCAGAAACCCTGAGAGTATGTGGTATTATCTTGGTGTCTGCCCCCCTCCCCCAAGTTCCTCTGTTGAAGCCTAAACATCAACTTGACAGTGTTAGGAGGCAGGGCTTTTGGAGGTTATTAGGTCACAAAGGCTCAATCTCCTGCATGGAATTAGTTCTCTTAACAAAGACACCCCAGAGAACTGCTGTGCTGCCTTCAACCATGTGACAATGTGGCAAGAAGGGGCTGTATGTGACAAGGTAAGGGCCCCTCCCCAGACAATCTTTCAGCACTTTGATCTTGGTCTTCCCAGCCTCTAGCTCTGGGAGTAGTGAATTTCTGTTGCTTATAAGCTACTCAGCCTATTTGCTACCGCAGCCCGAACATACTCAGCAATGAACAGCACAGGATGAATACCACGCGCATTGGATTGTGACAATGCTATGTCCACACCAGGTCACCGATGGTAACGAGTATCCCACCCCAATGCTGGGTGTTGGCTGTCAGGGAGGCTGTGTACATATGCAGGTTAGGGGGTGGACTACTGTGCACTTCCCATTCAATCTTACTGTATCCCTAAAATTGGTCTAAAAAATAAAGTCCATTAATTAAGAAAAAGAGAGTAGCAGCTGGGTGTGGTGGCTCACGTCTAATCCCAGCACTTGGGAGGCTGAGGCAGGAGGATCGCTGTGAGTTGGAGGCCAGCCTGGGATATGTAGTGAGTTCAAGTCCTACCTGAACTATATAGTAAGACCCTGTCTCAAAAAATCAAGGGAGGGGGGAGAATAGCAATAAGATGAGTCACTACCAAGAGTTAAAAAGAGGTGCATCAATTCTTGCTTCTGAGATGTGAAGAAAAGGTGCTTCCAAACATTGTTGACAGAGTAAGATCAGCTACAGCAGTCTGGCAAGCATCAGCAAAATTAAAATGCATATACTTTTGGCCCTACAATCCTAACCTTGCGACCTTCTCTTAGTTACTTTTCTCATTGCTGAAACAAAATACCCGACACCCAAAGTTAAAAGTTAAAAGAAAAGATTTTGGCTCCCAGTTTGTAGAGATTTCAGTCTATAGTTGGCTGCCTCTAAGGCAGGGTGGCACATGGCACAGGGGCATTGCAGAGCATTGATGAGGAGAAACTTTCTTTTCCCATTAAATTTATTGGTACATTTTAGGTATACAATATCATTCATCATTGGAAATTTGCACCTCTACATAATCTATCTTGGTTCTTATTTTTCCCCATTCCCCTGCCCTCCCTTCATCCCCTCTACCCTTCCCTATTTACAAAGACTTTGTTTCCATTTTTTCCTTTTCTCATAATTTTTCTTTTCCCTTCTTTCCTTCCCCTACCCCCTCCCACTTCCCCCACACCTCTAGACTTTTCTTCCTATTTCACATTATCAGTTATATAATTTGAACCTTATTTACACTTTTAGTTTTTCACACTAGAGAAACTATTCAGTGTTTACACATGTATGTCCTATTTATTTCACTTAAGAGTATGGCCTCAATGTGCATCCATTTAGCTATAAATGTCTATAGTTTCTCATTTTTGTTTTTTGTTTTTTGTATTGGGGATCAAACTCAGGACCTTGCTCTTGTGAGGCAAGCAGCGGAACCACTGAGCCAAATCCCCGGCCCTAGTTTCTCATTCTTTATGGCTTAGTAGTACTCTATTTTATAGAAAAACCACAGCTTCTTTATCCAGTCTCCAGCTGTTGAGCAACTGGTCTGTTTCCAAGTTTTAGCTATTACAAACTGTGCTGCTATAAACATGGGTGCATTTATAGAACTGTGGTATGATTCTTTTAATTCTTTTGGAAAGATACCCAGCAGGGGAATAGCTGGGTCAAATGGGACCTCTAATCCTAGTTCTTTGAGGTATCTCCATATTGATTTCCATGGTGATTGCACCAGTCTGCACTTCAAACAACAATGGAGAAGGGTTCCTGTCTCCCCACAACCCTGTCAACGTTTGTTATTGATTGATGTCCTTTTTTTTTTGGTACCAGCGAGGATCCAACTCAGGTCTAGGGAGCTGGCAGGTCGGTCCCGTCCCGTCGGGTCCCCCCACCTCCAGCCCCTGGCAGCCACAGCGAGTCCCTGTGCTTTAGGGCTGTGGCAAAAAAGCTTCCGACTTGGAGCCCAGCACCCGTGACTGAGCCTGCCCGGCCGTCTGGGCTTCTGCCTAAGAGAAACTGTTCATAGCTCAGCAGGCAGAAGGCAGCAAGCAGCAAAGTAGCAAAACAGCAGCAGCAAGCAATCGTAGCAGCCTTCTTTCGGTCCCTTACATTCCACCCACCCTAAAGGTAGCACTCACATCCAGAGTGGGGCACCCTTAATCCCAGCATCACACACTCTAGATCCAGCCACCTAGAAATGCCCCACATATGACTGCATGAGGCTTTGTGGGGATGTCTAGATATAAGCCATAACAGATCCCCACTACAGAAATGAAAACACTAAGAAGTGAGCTACATGGTTATGGTCAGGACATTTATCACTCCATCATGAGTTGGGGGGGGGCACACAAAACTGCAGGCTGATTGCCCATGCACAGAGCAGAGCAGGAGACACTCTAGAATCTCCACATTGTTCTGGTTCCTGTGTTCTATAACGATTTACCCCACATTTAGCTTCTTAAAATACTATTTATTTTGCTTACAAACCTACCATTTGGGCAAGATTCAATTGACACAGATTCTATCGCCTCATCTTGGGGTAGAAGGGGCCTAAGAACGGGTGTCCTGAGAGAAAGCTCATGGAAGGAAGCTATTATGTAGCTTCCTCCTCTTCTCTTTTTCCTCTTCCTCCCCTCTCTTTTTTTCTTTCTCTTTTCAGTACTGAGGGTTGAACCCAAGAACTTCACACTGAACTACATCCCAAGCCCTTTTAATAATTAATCAATTAATTATTTTTAAATTTTGGGACAGGGTCTTGCTAAGTAACCAAATTGCCCAGGGTGTGCTTGGATTTGTAATCCACTTGCCTCAGCCTCTCAGAGTGCTGGGATTACAGGTGTGCTTTGCAAGCTCAAGGCCCTGAGTTTGATCCCTGGTACAGGGTAAGGGGGAGAGAGCTGGGCATGCTGACACACCTGTTATCTCAGCCCTCAGAAGGCTGAGAAGGAGGACTGCTGCAAGTTTGAGGCCAGCCAGAAATATATAGCGAGACTCTAAAAAACAAAAAATTAGGTAGATAGATAGGTAAATATAGATAGATAGCTAGACAGATAAATAGAGACAGACAGACAGACAGACAGATACACAGCTGATCTGAGGGGATAAGGAAGGTTGGAACTTGTGCCCAATATAAAGGTCAAGGCAAGGAGAACAGTGAGGAATTTGGAATCAGATGGGACCTGCTGGAGACAGCAGGGGCACTGGGTGGAGGGAAAGGAGGAAAGGCCCCTGGACAGGAGTGGTACAACTGAAGACAGAGCACACATGACAAGAGGATCTTTGGGATAGTCTCTGAGCAGCTGAGCAGAGATATGATGCAGACAGGGATGCCAGCTCAGGGAAGTGTCCTGCCTGGACTATGTAACCCAAGTGAGCAGCAGGAGGAGAAGGAAGAGGCAGGGGGAGCCTAGGGTGCAGCCCAGACTCCAGCCTTGAAGGACAGAATGTTAGAGCTGGCGGCAGTGGTGAGAATGACCACTAGAGCCAGCGGGGGACCAGGAGGGCAGGTGTCTCCTGAGCAAAGGACCTTGGACAGTAGGAGGGATCCATCAGGGTGAGTCTGCTGTGTCCAGACAGCTGGCATGTGGCCTGCTTCTGCCAGTGGAGTGTAACTGGCTGAGCAAACTGGAACTTTAAAAGTTAAAAAATGTTTGCTGTAGAGATAAGCAGCTTCTCCAAACTTCCTCAGGACTGAGGAGTAAATGACCACCCACTTCTCTCTTTAGTCCAGATAAATGTACAAAATATGTAGGTTCTCACCTCAGATGTCAGGGCCCACTTCCATTCCACAGGGAGCAGGTAGGATACAGCTAGCTTGAGTTGTCTGTTGTCTCATTTCATTGCCTTTGCCTTCTGTTCCCTACTCACTAGACTCAAGGAGATAGTGGCTTGTAGCACTAGGATGCCTCTCTTTCTCTGCTCTGAACTAGTTTTTTTAAATAAAGTCTTTTTTCCAAAGAAACAGTTTCATCCAAAGAAATGGTCTTTGGTGGTTTGGTCAGTGCTGTATGGAGACATGAGTGAGCAGTGACAGAAGTCTCTGGGGATGCAAGGTGGGGGTGATGAATGTAGGTAAAGGAAGGGAGCTGGGAACAATAGGACAGGGTTTAGTGTGTGTGTGGGACTTTGACATTTGACCTATCACTTCGTTTTCTTCCTACAAACAAGATGAAGTTATTGCTGGGACCTTAGGCCAAAGCAGCAAGTACTGCCACAGCCTTGGAGTTGAAGGATGGGGAAGATGAGCCAACCAGAAAGCTGGCCTCCAGAGGCTGGTGAGAAGGTCAAGGTGTCACCAGCTAGTATAGGCCCCTGATTTAGCGATAATGCAAATCAAAAGTAAAGCACACATTTGCAGGAAAAAGCTTTCACTGGAAAATAAGAGAAAATGGTAAGCTTGAGGAGCTGACAAAAATCAAGCAGGTCTCTTAGTAAAGGAAAGTAAGAGGGAACAAGGAAAGGGCTGCAGCTGGCAGGCACATATTTTGATGCAGAGGACCAGACTAGGAGGAGTCCAGGTTCATGAGGTGCTCTCCTGGGCTGGGATCTAGTCAATCACAAAATGTCTTGGTTTCTATAGCTCTGGAGAAATTCTCAGGTGTTGAAGGGCGATTTGATTTCCAGGAGATGATTATTTTTGTTTACCAGTAGTTTTATTCATGTGAGGATCTGCTTTTCCTGAGGCACAGGTGATTCTACGCTTAGAAGACTTCTAGGCTTCACTGTGGGAAGACAGCATGGCCTGGGCTGTGGAAGCTGAAAATCAGATGTTCCTGTGAATCCTGAAAATTTAGTTACTTTTTAAAAATTTAGTTATTCTTATCTTGGTGTCCTTGGTCTTGGATGACACAGCATAGGGCTAATAAACCTTGTTTTTGATGAATTTTCTTAAATGGTTAATATAACCATATCCAGAGTTTTAAGGTAATAAATGATATAAAAATAAAATTCAAGATTTGTTCTGCTTTTAGTTTCCTATTGGATATCTGTAGGCCCAAGTGAAGTTACCAACTTTAGCAAAAACAGCTTTAAGTCACTGTTTCAGAAGAAAACACAAATTGTCCTTTTAATGAGTAACAAGTTAAAGGCCCAGAAGTTGGTTCCTCCTTTGTCCCTATAATGTCTCTGGTCAAAGAGGCGCTTCTGTGCCAGAGCATGTGTGTTTGTCTGTTTCTCTCCTGCCTCTTCTGACCCTGGCTGGGGAATGAGGAAGTGTTCTTCTTGCCTGGCTCTTGGGACTGAGAGGCAGGCAGAACTGTTTTGGAATCAGACATTTATCTGGGAATCCCATTCCCTGTGCTGTTCCTTCAACTGGCTGGCTGTTCTGCATCGTGCCACTCCTCTGGTCGCTAGCATCTGAGGGCTGGACATGCAGCTCCAGGTTGGTAACACAATTTTCCCATCTGGCAGGGCTATGGGACTGTCTCCCAGGCCTCACAGGGAGGGGGTTCAAATCATTCATAAAACACTCTTTCAGAACAAAAGGCAGGATAACTCCAAAGAAAAGGATCCCATAGGGCCAAGGTAGAGGCAGTTCTCAGAACATCCTGGACAGGCACACCTTGTCTGAAGCACATCCAGACTGCGCAGAGCTACAGCTGCCAGCTGAGAAATTTCTAATGGGCTGGAAGGCCACCCATTCTCAGTGGGCCTAGCTCCACACCCTTAAAGTGCTCCTGCCTGTAGGTTACGAACCAGCCCTTTGAACCAGTTTCCCCATGTGGGATTTACTGTCTACCCTTAGGAGGAAGACAGGCCCTCCCCTGTTAGCAGCTCTGCAGCCAGCTCTGGATCAGGGAGTAGGAGCTGGTTTTGCTGAGAGCCAGAGGGTCTGCAGGGAAAACAGGGGACACCAGGAATGGAGACCCTACAGGAAGCCTCTGTCCCCTGCTAGGGTGTTGGGTGAGGGTCAGTTGGTCCTCCACTGCCCAGTCTCACCCAGGAGCTGCCAGCTGGAAGGAACTGTTGAGTTCTAGTAGGGCTAGTGCCCAAACTCCAGGGTATGAGGGGCTCGTGCTTTCCATTCAGCAGTGCCCATTGGGGAAAACTCTAACACTGGCACTGCCCCTCCTTTGGGATGCCAGCTGAGACTTGTTCGTTGACTTTGAGCTTAGAGGAGGCCTTATTTCTCGCCTTGCGCTGGGATGCCGCCAGGAGTCTAAACCAGCACAGGGACAGCCTGGCCTCTGCTGGCCAAAGTGGTAAACTGCAGCACACTGCTCAAGCACAGGTCTTTTGCGCACTTGGACTGAGGCCTATTCTGCACTGTGTATCTCAAAGGCCTCTTCCTTGCCTGCTACTAGCCAAGACTAGTTTTAATCACTCCACTTATCCAGCTGCCAACCAGTGGGCTCCAGGCTGAGATGAGACACTGCACTGTAAAATGTCCTTTCAAATAACTGCAACCAATTTCAGAATGCAAGTGTCATTTTGTTTTCAAACAGGATCTCTCTATGCATTCAGGCTGGCCTTGAACTCATGGTGACACTCCTGCCTCAGCCTCCTGAGTGCTGGGATTATAAGCATGTGTCACTTTTGCCCTCTAGATCTGTGCAATTCTGCAGAGGGAAAGGGTGGGCCTATAGTCAAGAGGGAAATGGGCTTTTGGAGGTACCTCCCATCTCAACTGCCTTTCCCAAGAGCAGACTGGCAGATGTTCACGGTTTTGCCTACAAGCTCAAGTGAATGGGTGAAGAGTCAGGCCCCGTGGCTTTCCTAGTCTCTGGGGTAGCTCCTCCTCTGGTCTCATAGTGGCCCGGCCAGCCTCTTGGCCCATGGCATTCAAATGGGTTGGGCATCTTCTAACGTTTATACTGAAAGACAAGCCAGATAACCAGTTTTGTAAAATAGAAGAAAGCTTCCATAGGATCAAGGATTCTGGTTGGGCAGAGGTCGAAGATGAAGGGATAATGTCCCATAAAATAGACACTGGTGATGGGTGTCATGGTGCAGGCCTAGGATCCTAGCACTCGGGAGGCTAAGGCAGGAGGACTGCCCCAAGTTCAAAACCAACCTGCATTACACAGCAAGATCCTGTCTCAAAAAGAAATAAAATAAAAATAGATACCTTCAGAAAAGTTTGATTTTTGGCACCTGTCATCACAGAAAACAACCTAGGCCAGAAAGCCATCTCATGTTTCAAGTAACTGGCATAAAGTCCATCTCTGGAGTGCATACTGGGGAAAGTCCTTCAAATCAGAAATCTTTTTTTCTTTTACAGGACACTTCCATAACCAAGATCACATAATGCAATGTGGAATAGTAACAATGCAAAGGTATTTTTGTTTTTGCTGATACTGGGGATCAAACTTAGGAACTTGCACTTGCAAGGCAGGTGCAGTGCCACTGAACTAAATCCCCAGCCCTTGCAGGAGTGTATATCCATACCACTCATTTTGCAAAGCAAAGGCAGCATGCCAAGGGCAACAAGAGATTCTGGGAGCTATGCTATCTGCAGATGGCCAGAACTGCAGAGGATAAACTCCAGCCATACAGGGTGTGTGTATGCGTCCAACATTATAGTATTTATCTAGATGTCTCCCAAAGCTTCATGTGCGCATAGTCTGCGCTTGTGGAAGGTGATTGGATGATTGGATTATAGGATGCTACAGCTGGCTTGGTGTTAGGAGGTGGAGTCTGGTCAGAAAAGGCAGGTCAGTTATATCTAGCTTCCTGGCTAATACCTTGATCTCTCTGTCTCTCTCTCTCTCTGCTTCCCAGATGCTATAAAGTGAGCAGCTTTCCAGTTATGCCCCTGCCATGCCATCCTGTCATGCAGCCAGCCAATTATGGACTGTTAATGGGAACCAAAATAGACCTCTCTTCCTTTTAAGTTGTGGGTGTCAGGTATTGTGTCTCAGCAATGAGAAAAGTGACTAAGATTGTGGTACTAGAGAATGAGGTCATTGCTGTAATACCTGACCAACATGGTTCAGAAGCCTTTAGAAGTGGTTCGTGTGAGGAGCTTGGAAAAGTTTGGAGATGCTGGGTAGAGAAGTCTAGAATGTTGTAAGCTGAGTTTGATAGGAGATTCTGGTCTGAGCTCAGATCAGAATGCTGATATAAGTGCAGGTGGTAAAGACCAGACTCAGGAGGTTTCAGTTGGGAGTAAGGACTCCACAGGCAGTTTGTCTCCAGGTCATAAGTGTTACGTTCTCTGGCAGAAAATTTGTCTACATTTTGTTCATGCCCTGAGACTTGCGGGAGATTGAGATTAAGGGCAGCAGACTAGTCTGATAGAGGAAATGTCAAGGTAGCCCAGCATTCAAGCTGTGGCATGGGTACTACCTGCAGCTTTTATCCAGCTCTATATTGAGAATCAAGAGCAAGCAACACAGATGAAAGGTTTTAAAAGCTTTGCATTTCATTAGAAAGGAAGCTTCTGTAAAGTTGGGTCTTGTAAAGCTGGAGCAGAAGGGAGCTTGGTTGTTGAAAAGATCAGCATTAAAAAGAAGGCAAATATTTCAGAGCAGGAAAATAGGAAAAATGGCTTATGGGCAAGTCTAGAATTAGCAGACTCTTCCCTTTGGCAGGCTCAAAGGTGCAAAGCTATATAGCTTTCCATTTGAGAGCCCCAGGGGACCTTGCTCAAGAATGGTGGCCTAGGGAACTGGTACCTTGGGATTCATTTCACAATGCTGTCACCTAAGCAGTCAGAGGCCTCAGCAGCCATGATGCAAAAGGGCCTGGCTACTGCTCAAGCTGGTGGTGAATCTTGGTGTTATCCATGTGGTGTTAGTTTTACAGGCATGCAGAATACAAGAGTCTTGGGGTCATGGAGGCCTCCACCCAGATCTCAGAAGAAGGGCTGGGAGGTCAGGCAGCGTGTCCTTAGGAGGGTAGTACATGAAGCCAAAAGTGCAGCAGAGACCTCAGAAAGCTGGAGAAGTCAGGAACATTGAATATCTGCTGAGGAAGGCCGTAAAGAGTAAGCAAAGCCAGCCCAAAAGAGAAATCATGAGGGATAAAACCACAGGCATTGATGTAGACTGGAGGGGTGTCCAAGCCACTGGGAATACACATCTTTGCCCTTGGTGCTTGACACATGCCTATAAGATTTGATGTTTGCCTTGTTGGGTTTCAGTCTTGCTTGATCCCACTGGTTTATATCCTCCTATTTTTCCCTTTTGGAAAGAGAAACATTCCTTTTTGGAATGTTTTCCTTGTGCCACTATATGTCAGCAGTTAACTTTGATTTTTATAGGGGCTCACAGTTAAGAATTTGCCTTAAGTCTCAGAAGTGAATTTGGACTTGAATTTTTCAGCATTACTGAAAATATTGGGGCTTTGGTAACTCTTAGAGTTGGACTATACGTATTTTTGTATAGAATGTGCATGAGCCTTTCGGGGGCTGGGAACAGAATGTTATGGTTTGTATCTAGATGTCCCCCCAATGCCTCATATGCTCATAGGTGGGGCTTGTGGAAGGTGCTGAATTATGGGGGTATTATAGCTGACTCGCTGCTAGGAGCTGGGGTGGAGAGGCAGGTCACTATGGGTGTGACCAGAAGGGTGTATTTCAATTCCCAGCTCCTCCCTTGACCTCTATATGCTTCCTGAAAATGAGCTGCTTGTCCTCTGCCATGGTGTTCTTCCCTCTAGTGGTCTGACCACGGACTGAACTGTGAGCCAAAATAAACCTCTCCTCCTTTAACTGTGGGTGTTGGGTATTTGGCTTAAGCAAGTAACTAATGTTCAGGAAGCCTATGGCGGACCTCAGCAGCTGTTACTAATTCCTTAGGTTTAAAGTGTCGAGAATGAGCTGAGCATGGTAGTGTGCACCTATAATTCCAGCACTTAGGGGAGGCTGAGGCAGGAGATCACCAGGAGTTCAAGGTTAGACTGGGCCACATAATGAGTTCAAGGCCAGCCTGAACTACATAGTGAGACACTATCTCAAAAAAAAAAAAAAGTGTCAGGAATGTCCACAGTTGGTCATCAGAATTTGTTCAATGAACAAATAAGCCAAGTCAGATCTAACTTCTCACATTTCACTTCAGAATTTGGCAATACTTACCTGAATGCACAAGTGATTATTCTACTTCTGCTCAATATTTTACATTTTATTTGTACATCTAAAAACAATCTGGTAATAGTATGGATCACTGGCAAGCATCTGTAATGAGGTGTTTGTCTTAGAGAAGATGTGAAATGACCTCAATTTTCTTCCAAATCATAGGTAATACTCTTTTAACTTTTGTTGTTATAAAATTAAGTGACTAAGGTCATTTAGGATATACTGAAGTAACTTTGATGGAACAAGTTTCTAACTTCATGTCACAACACACTAGCATAGCCAAGTTCTCTTGTGATGTTCCTTCCTCAAGGCAGAGACAACAGACATGATCTTGACATTGCTGTGGAACTTGAGTCACAGCAAAATACAATCACCAAACCACCCCCCCACACAACATTTAATTTTGTTTTTTTTGAGACAGGGTCACACTGTGTAGTTTAGGCTGGCAATGAATTCTGGCCTCAAACTCACAGCTGCCTCTCAAGTGCTGGGATTACATATGTGCACCATCATGACCAGCTCACATTTAATTTTTAAAGCCTTGAAAAGGCTATTTTGCTTTGGGAGAATCCCGTTTCTTGGGACCCGTGTGGCTATTTCATATGTTCCCATTACTTGGCTATTTGTACGGGCAGGCACATCAGTTTGGATGAGGGGAGATCCAACATTGCTTTATTACAGAATGAGTTTCCTTTGGTCTCCTAGACAGACACTGTGTATATACTGGGCTGTCACAGCACCCTTATCAGTTTGTTTTTTTTGTTTTGGGTCGTTGGACTTTCAAGGCAGGCAGCAGAACCACTGAGCTAAATCCCTGGCCTACCCTTGTCAGTTCTGGTGGTAGGCATGTTACAAAGAGGGAAATGACATAAAACTGGAAGACGGGAGAGATTTCTGTTGAGTTTCATTGGTGATCATCCTGGTAAGGAATATATTGGGTACCTCTGCACCTATCCAAAACAATTCAAACCTCAGCCATGATGGTTAATTTGGCACGTCATAGCTGGGTACAGTGGTGAACACCTGTAATCCCAGCATTTTGGAGGCTGAGGCAGGAGGTTCGCCGTGAGTTCAAGCCTATCCTAAGCACACAGTGAATTCAAGACCAGCCTGAACTACACAGTAAGACGACGTTAAAAAATGTGTGTGCGTGTGTGTGTGTGTGTGTGTGTGCACGTGTGTGAACTTAGCTGGGCCATGGAGTTCCGAGATATTTAATCACTCGTTATAATGAATATTTCTGGGCGAGATTAACATTTAACTTGGTAAACTGGGGGGGGGGCTGCTTTCTCTAATGGAGATGGGCCTCATATAATCAGGTGAAAGCCTGATTAGAACAAAAAGGCTGACCTTCCCTAAGTAGAAGAGAATTTTCCTTCTTGACTACCTCTGAAATGAAATGACACATTGGCTTTTCTTCTGCCTTCAGACACAAATGGAAACATCAGATCTTCCTGAATTTTAAGCCTTCTGACATTTAGACAAGAACTACAGCATTAGTTTTCTTGGTTCTTTGGCCTCTAGACTCAGGTCAAAACCAAATCCCCAGCCCCCTTCTCAAATGAATCCTGAATAGTGCATATCTGCATATCCCAGGACTTCTCCCTACTTTTCAGGAGCTTGTACACCAATCTAAACAGTGTTAGCTGCCAGGTGTGGTGGTGCGTACCTGTAATCCCAGCACTTGGGAGGCTGAGACACGATGATCTCCACGAGAGTACAAGCTGGAGGCCAGCCTGGGCTACACAGTGAATTCAGGGCCAGCCTAACCCTGCTTCAAAAAAACCAAAAGTGCACCCCCAGATGAGTACTGCGATGGTCTAGAAGAGAGGTAAAGCACACAACACATTGCACCAGAAAATGATGTGTCAGCCTTTATTAACCAAGAGTGAGGCCAAGCCCGAGAGTTTCCTTTTAAAAAAAATCCCAACTTTGTTTATGGCAAATAATGATTTAATTCTTAATGACTTTTAATTATAAATATGTTCAATACCACAAAACAAAAATTGATTGCTTCCCAATCATTCTTCTGAGATTAAAATACAAGTGTAAAACAGGTTAAAACAAGATTCACCCCAATGACTTAAAAAATAACTCCAATTGAAAGACATTTCAAACACTGTATGTAGAACTCAGGACCAAAATAACTTTAAAACATTTTTATCCTTGAGGTAGCACAATAATGCTGAATTAGGTATCATTTATTACAAGCTTAAAAAAACAATGAGGACTCTACCCTTCAATCAAAGTGGGCTAAATGATTTTCTGCAAATCCCCCAGGAGGTGAGTGACAATTATCTTACTTTTTTTTTTTTTTTTTTTTGAGTATAAAGATAGCCCTGCCAGTGTGTAAAAGGAAACCCATGGGAAGGCTGCTTCCCATAAAATAGACATTAGAATCACTGAAGAACATCAGCAGTCAAGACAGGAAGAACAAGAGGTAACAGTGAAAAATCAAAACAACTTGTATCTTAGCAAGGTTGATTTTACAAATACATGTCAAAAACAAAAAGTTCAACATCAGCCCACTGAAAAGAAAAGATAAAAGATGACATTTGTGGGTCCCTTTCCTTTGTTTCTGTACAAAATGCTTCCACTTTTCCTTCCTTCCTTCCTTCCTTCCTTCCTTCCTTCCTTTCTTTCTTTCTTGCTTTCTTTCTGGTACTGGGGATCGAACTCAGGACATTGCACTTGTGAGGCAGGTGGTGGAACCACTGAACTAAATCCCTGACCCAAGCATCCGGTTTTTCTAAGTGAGAGAAGATTGTACTCTGTGACATGACACAACACGCTGTGTCCATGGTGCCTGCCCAGAATCTAGGCACTCGGGATGAACACCATCTCTCCTGGCTGGAGGACTACTTCCCACTTTGCTGCTGAATTCACTCACTAATCTGCTCCAAGAAAAGCTCTCTTCTGGTTTCTGAGACTAAATAGCAATTTTATGTATAATATAATTCTATATGAAGACTATGAACCAAGGGGACAAGAGCACACCAACCTTTCCTTCAGAAAATTCAGCCAAGAAAAGAGAAAACAGGGCCAAAAGGAAGGAAAACACTGCAGGTTGGACCTCAAGCCTAAGCCTCTCAGAAACATTCTGTGCCATCTAAAATCCAAAACAAAGATAGGAAAGAGGGTATAAAGCTCCAACCCTTAGAAGAAAACATGAAACAACAAAGGAATTTCTTTCCAATATGTATTCCTCTCTGTGAGGCTCAGCTGTTAAGTGTCAGGCTCGCCTGGCACAAAGGGGACACCTCAGGCCTCAGTCAGACTTGGTCTGTCACCTCTGATTCTTCAAGCTGCAAAGGGAACTGGAACACTATGATGATGGCTTTGCTCTTTCTCATTCATGCTGCTCCCTTTAATGTCTCCTTTCTTCAAGCTAGGGGCCCACCCTCTTAATCCTCTGCCCCAGGGGAGTCACATGCACTGAGGGACTGGACTGATGGGCCTATGTCCAATGGAGTTGGAGCAGGAAGACATGAACTTGATGAATTCTAACCTGTAAAATGGTAACCATCGATGTGTCAGGGTGTCAAGGAGAGCTTTGTAAAAGGGAAGACATAGTGGGATTTGTGAGAAGGCCCATACCTACCCGTAAATGGCACAGGATTCAAAAAACCCTAACCAATGCTGGCATGAAGAAATGGCAGGGGGCATCTTCTCAGCATTCAAACACAATCCTAACACGGTCTGAGGCTGGACTTCTGAGTCGCTCTTGAAGCCCAATGCACCTGCTATCTTTGCAAGAAACAGGTGTGGTTCTTACCTGGTAAAGTACAAAACCTGCTTTCTGAATTTACTTATATACCATACAAAAGAAATACTTAGGAAAATGTGGGATTACCACATGGGCTTTCCCAGTGCTAGCTGCCTGTTTTGGAGTATTAGTTGCATATAGCCTTTCATGATTCTGAGAGTTGCAAAATAGGTTACCCAGGGTAGTCTGAAAAAGAGTCCTACTTCATGGATCCCTTGTGGCATCTGATTCTAAATCACTCTGAAGAAAAAAAAAAAATCATTCTGAAATATAGCTAATTAGGACAATTCATAAGAATTTTACCTGCTAAAATTAAAAGGTTAAAATTTTTTAAAATACAAGTTAAATTACTGTCTTAGGGGATGAGCAATTAGAACCCAAAATATCCCAACATCTTAATTAAAAAGGTCTTCACAGTAATTCATTGAAACTGTTAATGATGCCTTTTGTTTTTGTGTGTGTGGTGCTGAGGACTTAGCCCAGGGGCTCTTGCTTGCTGGGTGAGTACACTACCACTGAGCTATATCCCCAGTCCCAGGGATGTCAATTTCTGGAAATTAACACAAAGTTGAACTTTAGAATGAATGTCTGAGGCAGCTGACAAGTTCCATATAGATGAATACATTCCAAGGGGAATTCCCCTAACAGGTTTTTTTGTTTTGTTTTGTTTTATTTTGTTTTGTTTTGAGACAGGGTCTCACTCTGTAGTTGCCTCGAACTAACAGAAATCTTCCTGCCTTAACCTCCTGAGTGCTGGGTCTACAGGTGTGCTCCACGCACCCAGCCAAGGAAGAAGAGAAGAGAAGAGGAAGAGGAAGAGGGAGAGAGAAGAGAGAAGATAAGAGGGATTCTAAATAATTAAAAAAACTGACAGTTCGACAACCAAACTATGCAACAACTCGAGGAGAAGGAATGGGCTGTCTGTGTAGCACTTCTTGTCAGCATACTGCCATTAGGTACTAGAAGCAACTGGAAACAAGAAATAGCTGGACCTGCTGAGAAGAATATTTAGCTCAGATCAAGTAATGGCACCTCCAACCCTGGCTACTTCTACCGAACCACGCTCTAAGCAAATGAAATAAATGGCCACCCCTGGCTCCTTATAAATGGATGACAATTCACTCATGCATGCAAACCTCAGAGGTTAAACAAAACATTCACCAAAACAAAAGAAAAAACTTCTAACCCAGAAAACCTTTCCTTGCTCTCTACTACTTGTAAAATGTGCTGAATTCAAGTATTTTTGCTCTAACATGGGTTCTACGCAGTCTGCTTTGGAACTAATCTTTTATGTCTTTCCATAAGCATCACCGTGGATCTGAAAACAGCCATAATGTGTGAAGCTGTTAGCAGACCGAATAATGTCAGTGGACCACAGACTCCATCACATCTGGTACCACTTTCTACTATAAAACCAAAGGCAGCAATTGTAAACACATATGTGGACTTTCTCAAAAGATACATGAAGAGACTGAAGGCTACATTTCTTCCCTTGAAAAAGATGGGAGGACCGTGTCTACAGTTATACAACAGGTTTCTGCAGACTTTATGGTAACTTCCAAAAGCAACAGTAGCAGCAAGAGAGGAAAGGAGGATGTTTATACTTTGGACTTCATATCAGGCACTTAATTGTTGGAGAGACATGCCATCCTAAACCAAAGATGCGAAAACTGGGTTGGAGTAATCATTACAAGTGGTTTAATAATGGGCTTTCAGAAGCAAAATGGAGGTGTGGGTCAAACCTCTGCTCATCCTTTAGTGCTGACTTTCAAATTTTCTAAATGCCCAAAACCATAGCAATCGCAGCAATGGTGGCAACAGCAGGGATGGTTCTGTTGTGTCTGTTTTCTGTATGTGTTCTGTGGCTGACCAGAAGGGTCTGGTGTTACACTGAGAAGGCTCTGGGATGTGGCATATCTATTGTCCAGGGTCGGTCAGATCCAAGCTGGAGCCAAACATCTTCACTAGCTGTTCTTCATAGTGTGAGATGTTTCTCTTCATAATGTCCATGCAGGGCCCCAGAAGTCTCTCAAATGCTTGAACATCCATAACTACATTGTTAAAAAGAAGTGAGGGAGAGAATCAGTTCTCTACCCTAACAATTCAAGTCATTTTCTGCATTCTAGCCTTCTCCTAACTGTACCCACAGGTACTTGGATAAGAGTTGTCTCCACATGAATGCAGCAAAATGGGGTCATCTAAGTTTAGGATTTGCAAGCCACATGTGGTAATGCACACCTGTAATCCCAGAACTCTGGAATACTGAGAATAGATGATTCCAAGTTTAAAGCCAGCTTGAGTAACTTAGCAAATTAGCAAGACATTGTCTCCATTTAATAAATTTTAAAAAAGGAAATTTCATCCAAGACAATAAATTCAGTAAGTTTAAGACTTGGAGAGTCCAACAGCACCTGTTTGCCGTTCTCCCACAGCCTTGCCTCCATTGCTACTCTTTTGACATGACTGGATGGTGTCATCTGTCTCCCTCACATGCTGTACTCTGCTCAGAAACACTTACTAGGGCACTGGGAGTAGCTCGGTGTTGCAGTGTGTGCACAGCATAGGTGAGGCTCTGGGTTCAATGCCAAGCAAACCCCCACAGAAAACGCTCATTAAAAGAAAATATTAACCCATCTCTGGCTGGTGATACAAACTGTCCATGCCTACATGTAAGTGAGAGAGCTGGTGGAAAAAAATAATGCACATTAGAAAAAAAGTATTAATGCATGAAGAATTTTTCTTACCTAAGCAGGTGACATTCCCAACTGCATAAACCGAAGCAGCTCTAGGTTTGTTGGTGACCAGTGCAAGCTCTCCAAAGTACTGCCCCTTGTGGGAACGGGCAATCTCAACCTCCTGGCTCCCAGCATCCTTGTTTGTTTTAGTCTACATCAGGCAGAGAACATTATCTGAACTACAAGGATCACAGCTGGCTATGTCCAGTTACATACACTCACACTTCTCAGTACACTCAGCATAGTTACAGAGAAACTAACTGCACTCTACGCACATCATGTGAGCTCCATGCACTCAACTCAGTGGACTGGTTTCAACAGAAGAGTTGGCTTTCCCTGGGGCTCTACTGAGACGTAGTATTTTTCAAGTAATGGCTAAATATCAAGAATAAAGGTGCAAGCCAGGTATGGTGGCGCACACCTGTAATCCCAGCACCCAGGAGGCTGAAGCAGGAGAATCGCTGTAAATTCAAGACCAGCCTGGGCTACATAGTGAGTTCCAGGTCAGTCTCAACTACACAGTGAGACCCTGTCTCAAAAAAACAAGAATAAAGGAGCAGACCATTTTCTTGGAGATGCCAAATTGTGCTATACAATGAGAAAGACAAGGTCTTTTTCTAATTCTTTCTAAATTATGAACTTCTCAGATAATAAGCCGCAACCTTGGATTTCTTCTCCTCAGTCTCTTTGAGACTGCCTGTCTTAAACTGTTCTTTAAAAAGATAGATTTTCTAAGTATAATCTATATTCTGAATTAATTCCCCTACCTCCCCATTTTTAAGAACAGTTAAATAAACATTTTATAATCCACTACATTGTATTTATTTTGTTTTTTTTTTGTTTTTTTTGGTACCGGGGATTAAACTCAGGACCTTGCACTTTTGAGGCAGGTGGCAGAACAACTGAGCTAAATCCCCTACCCCTACATTGTATTTAACATCTAGAGTTTCATATTTTTTTAAACCCATCTGCTGAGCTAAGCAGTAATTTGAGTAAAAAAACTATAATTTATTAATAAGAATTAAGTCTTCATCTCTACAAACCACTTTATTTTATAGGCAAAGAGAGAAATGTTTACTTGTTCTGAAGGGTAAATTCACTAGCTTACATGGTTTGACTTTTCCTCTTTCCCCACTTCTACAGTGACCTGTGAGCGCTGAAGCTGGTTGGTCCCAAGAGAGCCGCGTTCTTTTTGCCAATTATACAGCAGCTCCAGGACTGCAAACACTCACTTCCATTGAGCTCCTTCTCTAGGATAGCACTTCTAACTCACACACATACATCAACTCCCTTATAATGCAAATTTCCTGATAATGGAGATTCTGACTCAGCAGATCTGGGATATAGCCAATAGCTCTGCCTTTTGTTTTGTTCTTTTTTTTTTGGTACCTGGGATCAAACTTGAGACCTTGTACTTGAAAGACAGGCAGTAGAATCACTGAGCTAAATCCCCAGCTCTTGTTTTGTTTTTTTGAGTCTCATTATATAGTTCAGAGTGGCCTCAAACTCCAGGTGATCCTCCTGCCTCAGCCTCTTGAGTGCTGGGGCTACAGCATGCATATACCACCATGCTCAGCAGGCTGTGCCTTTTTGACAAGTCCTCCAATTCTCAGATGTCATGCTGTGACAGGTATCACCCACATAACAAACACTCTGCGTGATGATAGGAAGTGCCAAAGAACATTTAAGAAACAGAGAGGTAGCTCATGCTTGCATTCCCAGCACTCAGACTTGAGGAAGGAGGACTGCCACAAGTTCAAGGCCAGCCTGGACTATACAGCAAGGGTCTGTCTCAAAAAACAAACAAACAAACATACAGATAAATGTCAGTTGTTGAAAAACTTTAAGAACACAGAACTATCAAACTACTATTTCATGTGAAACAACAGATCTATTTTTAATTAAGAACCAAGTGACTTAGCCCAACGTGGTGGTAAATGACTGCAATCCCAGCACTCTGGAGGCTGAGGGAGGAGGATTGCAGCCCTCCCAGGGAAACTTAGCAAAACCCTGTCTCAAAAAGGGCTGGGGATGTAGCTTAGTGCAATGGGCCTGGGTGCAATCCCTAGTCACACACACACACACACACACACACACACACACACGCGCGTTCACACACACACACACACACACACACACACACACACGCGCGCGCACGCACGCGTGCACGTGCACTAAACTGTAATACTTATTTTCTCTCTTTTCTCCATACTTATTAACCTATACTAAGTATATTTTACCAACGGGTTTCATACATAACTCACTATTTTTGTTTGTTTGTTTTTTGAAACAAGGTCTTACTATGTAGTTAAGGCTGGCCTTGAACTTACTATGTAGTCCAAACAGGTCTTGAACTTGCAGTGATCCACCTGCCTCAGCCTTCCAAGTGCTGGGATCACTGGTATGCACTATCTCTTATTATTTTAACACAATCTATGTTCTTCAAAAATATTTTTCAAAAAAGTAGAGAGAAAAAAAAAGGAAAGAGAGAGAGAGAAAAAGGAAGCATAGTGATGATGGACTTGCTGGTAAGCCTCACTCCCTCATTTATAGATCACTAATTTTCTAGCTCTCCTCATCTAACATTTTATTTTATTTATTTTTTGTACCAGGGATCGAACTTGGGCCCTTGTGCTTAGGAGACAGCGGAACCAATGAGCCAAGTCCCAGCCCCTTGTTTCATTTTTAAGACAAGGTATCACTGTGTAGTTCAAGCTGGACTTGACTTATTATGTAGTCTAGGCTGACCTCAAACTCCTGGCGATCTCTTGTCTCGGTCTCCCCAGTGCTGGCATTACAGGTGTGTAACACGATGCCTGGCTCTCAAATGGCCAAAATAATCCATAATGTTCTAGAGATCTCCCTGACAGGACTCTAAAAAGGGAACTTTCTTCATATTCATCCCATATGTATTTTTCATTATATAATTTCCCCATTTTCTATTATGGTTATATTTTTCTTATTTGTCTGTGTGTCAATATTCTTCATATCATTAATTATAAGGTAGAGGTGAAGGCAGGAGCACCAGAAGGAAACTAATCCCACATCACTGCAATGATGGCTTGATACCCTGAACACATCTTACAATTTGACACAGTACTTCCTGTGTGTGCACCTGGTTCCTGTGTCCTCACACCATCCACACATACTCACCTTGCTCCTAATCATGACGCGCACTTCACCAGACTTGATGATGTAAAAGCTGTCAGCCTTATCACCCTGAAAGACAGAAGGAGGTCAGAGACACACATAGCATGTGTAGCCCAGACTAGCCTTGAGCTCATGGCAATTCTCCTGCCTCAGTGTATGCCACTACACCCACCTTCATTTTACATTGACTTTTGTACAAGGTGAAAGACAGGGATCTAGTTTCAATCTTCTACATAGGGTATCTAATGTTCCTAGCACCATTTGTTAAAGAGGCTATTTTTTTCTCCAACATATGCTTTTTGACTCCTCTGTTAAGAATCTGAGGGCTCTAGTTGCATTGGTTTGTTTCTGTGTCCTTGATTCTATTCACTGGTCTATTTTGGTGCCAGTATCATACTGTTTTTATTACTATGTCTTTGTAATATAATTTGAAAATTTGATGCCTCCAACCTTGCTCTTTTTGCCTAGGATAGCTTTGTTATTCTGGGTCTTTTGTGTTTCTATATGAATTATAGGATTTTTTTTCCAGTTCTATGAAGAATATCTTTAGAATTTTTTTATTAGAATTTTGATGGGGATTACAATGAATCTGTAGATAGCTTAGTTCACTATTGGTATATAAAAAGCTACTGATTTATTAACATGATTTTGTATCCTGTAGAGAAAATCTTAATAATTTTGTGACAACTGTTTAAAGTAGGGCATAAAAGTACAAACTAGAAAAAAGGAGAAAAAGATGATAAACTAGGTGTGTCAAAATGAAAAATTTTACCCTTGAAAAGCTACCATTGAGCCAGGTGTGGTGTTGCACACCTGTAACCTCAGCACTTGGGAGTCTAAGGCAGGAGAATCACCATGAGTTTTAGGCAGCCTCAGTTATACTGTGTGTTCAAGGCCAGCCTGAACTACAAAGCAAAACTGAGTCTCAAAAATCCAAAAAGCAAACCAAACCAAAACAGAACCAAAGCTACCACTCAGAAAAATGAAAAGATGAACCCCAAACAACCACAGACTGTTAGAATTACTTGCAAATTGTTTGTCCAATAAAATATACTCAGACTATGTAAAGAAGTTTACAAAGAGATATCACTTCATATTGACTAGAATATCTAAATTAAAAAGACTATCAATACCAAGTATTAATGAGGATAAGAGCAACTGGAATTTCTATATATTGCTGGTGAGAATGAAAAGAGGTACAGTCATTTTTCAAAACAATTTGGCTGCTTGTTACAGTTAATATACATTTACTACAAGACCCAGCAATTGCACTCCAAAGTATTCACCCAAGATAATAAAAATGTAAGTCGAGCTGGGCATGGTGGTGCACACCTATAATCCCAGTACTCAGGAGGCTGAGGCAGGAGGATTGCTGTGAGTTCGAGACCAGCCTGGGCTACATCGTGAGTTCCAGGTCAGTCTCAACTACATAGTGAGACTCTATCTCAAAACAATACACACACACACACACACACACACACACACACACACACACACTGAACATAGTGGCACATGCCCATAATCCTAGCACTTGAGAGGCTGAAGCAGGAGGATTGCTGCAAGTTCAAGGCCAGTTTGGGCTATGTAATGAGTCCAAGGCCAGCCTGAATTACAGAGCAATTCTAAACCCCCCTCCTCCTTCCCCAAAGTCGTATATGCAGATATTCATAGCAGCTTTATTCATAATTGCCCCAAATTGGGAAGAAGCCAAATGTTCCTTAACTGGTAAATGGAAAAGACAAATCATGGTATACCCATATAATGACCAATTACTCAGCAATAAAAAGGATTATCTACTGATACATATAGCATGGACAAATTTCAACAATATTATACTAAGAATCCAGACACAAAAATCTATACACTGTTATGAATTATGACTCCATTTATATGAAATTATGGAAAAGGAATTGCTACTGTGACAGCAGATCACTGGTTTCTAGGAATGAGGTTGTAAGAAAGAATACTGACTACAAATACAAATGCAAGCACTGTTTGGGGTGATGGAAATGCAGTATACCATGGTTGTGGAGATGGTTCTGAAACTCTTCCAATTAAAACAAACAAATCTCATAAAACATAGTTGATGATTTAGTGGGTCTGGTGTAGGGTCCGGTGTAGGGTCCATTTGTATTGGTAACAATTTCTACCATTCCTACATAAAGCTGATGCTGCTAGTCTGAGAAACCTTGGTCTAAGATACTGCCAAGAGTGGCCTATAGTAAGATGAGCATCATCTTACTCCTATCAATTCATTTCCACGAACAGACAACACAGAAAGCACTGTGGCTTCTTAGATCTGACATACTTCCTAATTCCTAAAATCAGTGTGAAGGATCTATAGCATGAGGCCTATAGCTCCACCTACAGGACTGAGGACTCCTAGTCCCAGCTCTGTGCTAAAATACAGTCACATCACCCAACCCAGAACAAGGACTTCCTAGTGCCCTTGTCAGAATGCAGGCAGAGAAGCTTATACTTGAAAAACACTCACTACACACATAAAATGCAAATACAATAGGCAAAACTATTACACAGCACTATAATTACAATGGTTTGGCCTACTGTGGGGATTCTTAGTGTCCAAAAATAACACGAGAAAAAGATGCAAGAAAATATTAAAGATTGCCTATAGATAAAGATATCTAATCACTGAACTCTCAGGACACTGGTCCAAACCAGAGTTAGAGTTAGCTAACAGGATACCTGTGCATCAAATATACAGCAGGCAGCAGGCACAAACCATTAATCTTCTCCAGGTTTTAACAGTCATAAACAAAGTTTACTCAAAACAAAATGACATCCAAAATAACAAATACCAGAAAACCAAAAAAGGTGAATGAAAGCAAGAGCCTGCATATATTGTGAGATGAACATCAATGGGCCGCAGAGGACCCTGCAAGAAGTGAGGCACAGCATTCAGATAGTGACTTGTAGGAAAGGAGCTTGTAAGGTACTACTCACCTGAGTGATTATACACTCTCCATCCTTATAGTTCTTTTCTCCTATCACATCCACAATCTTCATTCGTTCTGACACCTGAAACAATGGACACACAAATTATCAGGAAGATTTTACTGAAAGCCATCCTATCTAAATAGAGATGCCTTAGAATAGTAGGTTTTGAAAAATCTAATGATAGTTTAACAGCTTCTCCTAATGTTCACAGACAAACTTCTATTTAGACTTTACCTCTAATGATTTAAGGACTGGCACAGACTCAATAAATGATTCAAACATCTTCCTCTTGTTTGCATTGTTTTTTACTATGATTCTTCTAAAAGTCACCCGGTCCTGCAAGAAAGAATATGAAAATTCTAGTACATCCCACTGTAAGAGAACATCTATGGTTTAATTAATTGGGCCACAGCAAATGTTAGAGGACTAGGGAAATAACTGTGTTGACTGAGCATTTAATGATACTTCAATCTCAGAATCATCACTGGAAAAAATAAATGCCTGTAGTTTGAGCCAGACAGAGGCCCCATATACTGTAGCTTGCTGTTCAGCAGTCAATGGGTACTATACATGCATCATAAATAGGACATAAACCAAAAGAGTTTCATCAAATATTTATGTGCTCATAGTCATTAATGTCAAAAGACACCCCCTACACCACCACCACCCTTTTAAAAATCAAGACAGGATCTTGCTACACAGTTCAGGTTAGCTTTGAACTCAATATGTAGCCCAGGCTGTCCTTGAACTCACAATGATCCTCCTGCCTCGACCTCCAAATGCTGGGATTACAGGTGTGCACTACCATGCCTGCTCAAAAAGACACCTTTCTTGAGAGCTTGTTTGGAGGTTCTAGCAAGGGAGCGAAGGTACCCATATAACCCTGACCTTGGAAATGGTCCTCCTCTATGGGTGTAGGGGAGGGTTCCCCTCTTCAACTGAGCATACAGCTTCGGAAGGGATGCACACAGAGTGGTGAGGTAGGAAAGAGATACCCACCTAACCAGCCAAATCAGCTGAATCAACCCTGGCACTCAGTGGGGTGACAGATATTGAAGCCAGATCACCCTCACATCTAAGACACCCTTCCAAAAAAGAGGGAACTAAAACAATCTGATGGTTCCTGCCCTCAAGGAGTTTACAACGTTAATTAAGAGATAATATAAAATATATAGGAATTTAAAAGTTTATAGTTCAAATAGCATAAGAAATGTGCTAGATCAAAGCACAGAATAAAAATGCACAGAATTTCCAAGTGGGCCAGAGACTACAGTAGACAGGAGAGATCAAAAATAGTTTTACAGCAAAATTTGTTTGGGACCTGAAGGAAGGAAAGAGTTTGAACTAACAAAGAACAAGGGAGGATACTCAAGAAGCAGTTAGGCATGTGAAAAGCACCATGACCCCAGTGAGTAATGGGCTCTCATGAGTAATTAACCAGAGCTACAGCCAAGCACTTCTCAGATATGTATGAGAGGGACACAAAGCTAGGAGAATGTTACCTGCTTAGTCTAAGGCTCCTAAATGTGTAAGCAGTGATCTGTATAATAGGATAAAAGTACTTTTCTTTCACCTCTGGCAGAGCAAAAATAGTAACCATGTTTAGATTGATTTTGGGGGGATACCAGGGATCAAACTTGGGACCTTGAGCTTGGGAGGCAGGTGGCAGCACCACTGAGCTAAATCCCTGGCCCAGATGTGATGTATTTTATTTTATTGTATTGTATTTATTTTTTCATTGAGTTTATTGGTACATTTTAGGTGTACAATATGACATTCCCTCATTGAAAATTTGTACCTTTATATGATATATCTTGGTTATTTTTTCCCCATTCCCCTGCCTACCCTTTAACTGCTCCACCCCTCCCTATTTACAAAGACTTTGTTTCTATTTTTTCCTTTCCACTACCCTTCCTTTCCCCTTTAGAACTTTTCTTCTTATTTCACATTATCTATTATACATTTTGAAGTATAGTATTGAGTTTTGAGTCAAGGTCTCACTATGTAGTTTAGGTTGGCTTGAACTTGTGGTAATCCTCCTGCGTCAGCCTTTTGAGTGCTGAGATTATAGGTATGCACGACCGTGCCTGGTTTATTTTAGGATTCTTTTTCCTTTTAGCACTGGGGATCAAACTCAGGACCTTGTACTTGCCAGGCAGGTGCAGCACCACTGAGCTACATCCCTGGCCCTTATTTTAGAATTCTTGATGACCAAGCAGAAGTAGAGAAATCACACAGAAGACAGTTGAGCTGAGATGTCTAAACAGGCTTCCCTCACTTGTATTAGTCAAAGAATTATCTGGCTCAATCCCATGTTATCTCTAATTGGCTTAACCACACAAGTTACCTACACCCCTTCTCTAAACTGCTGTATAAACAATTGCTCTCTGGCATTTACCTTGATTCTGATCCATTTTCTTCACTATCAGTTGTATGAAAAGAATCATCCAATCTCTGCTTGCTTTAATACACTGCATCATTTAAAATATTACTTTCATACTTTGGAATGCTATGCCATCATCTTTAGAATTCAGTCTCAATATGTTTTCTGGGGTAATCTAGGCAAAGAGTACAGTGGACTCTCAAGTTACTACTGGCCTAATATACAAACAATTTGGTTTATAACTGGCATTTTAGTTTTAATTTACAACCAAAGTCTTGAGTTACAACCTAAATGCTGTCCACTTGTACTTCCAGACTATCTCAGATACAGATTAACCTTTAAAGATTTCTGGAAAGAACATTACAACATCCTTTCCTGTGTGGGGTTTAACTGAGAAATCCTGGGCCAATCTGTCTCTAAGGATGTGGCCTAAAATTATACAGGAGTGAGACTCTGAAGGCTGTGTACAGGAGCCTGACCAACTTGAGCTATAACTAGCCCTCACAAAAGAACTGAGTTCATAAGTCAAGGGCCCACTGTACTATGGAAAGAGGAAAACTAAGAAAATGGCAGTATTTGAGAGGCAAGGCAGGAGAATCACAAGCTAGAGGCCAGCCTAGGCAACTCGGTGATACAACAAAAAGAGCTGGGGATGTAGCTCAGTGAGAAGGAGGAGGCTCTGGGTTCAATTCCCAGTACCACAAAACATTAAAAAAAAAAAAAAAAAAAAAAAAAAAAAAAAAAAAAAAGATGAGCTCAGGACCATGATAGAAGCCATAAAAG
>NW_022900949.1:40888999-40904981 GCF_012274545.1 Fukomys damarensis
ATCATTATAATAGCAAACTTTATAGCTGAAAAGAAAACAAGTGGCTTTTAAAGTGACTTGGGGTAGGTGTGCCTGTAATCTCAGCATCTGGAGGCTGAGGCAGGAGGATCACTGCAAGTTTGCCAGCCTGGGCTGCAGAGTAAGTTCAAGGCCAGAGAGACCCTGTCTTAGAAAAACCTAAAGGAAGGGAGGGATGGACTTGTATCTTAGGGTTCCAAGCCCTTTTAGGCAGCCTTTCATTTCTCAGGACTCTCTTCACACTGTTCAAGGGCAGCTGCTCTGGCTGTGGAGGGTATGAAAAAGCACAAAGCATCAACCCAACCTTGGAGAAGTTTCCAACAGAACAGTGAAGAGGAAACTTCCACTGGAACCAAGTGTTCACAGGGAAATTAAACAGCCCTGAGGTTCCCACGGGAAAAAGTGCTATCCTGTGACCATAGGAACTCCCCAGGAATGTCTGTACTGACCTTCACTCAAACCAAGAGAAAGGAGAACCACAGAATGAGGATGGCAGCTGCTATCAGAGCAGGAATGCAGGACCCAGCTTGAGAAACTCAGTGAGAGTGCCTGTCCTCCCTGCTCTAGCCTCGGCAGACATTGACAAGGCCTTGCAAAACACAAGAGGGTAGATGCAGAGGACCCTCCAGAAGCTCCATTCCTGATGTTGGGGAGAGTTTGAGCTTGCAAAGCAAGTGAATGAAGCAAGAGAAGGCACAGGCCCAGAGGTATCTCCATGGGTCACTGACCTTAATTAAGAAAGCAGGGAGAAAAAAACACAAAGGAAAAGACTACAAAGTGGGAGGGCAGAGCAAGAGTGTTAGGAAAATAAGTCTCAGAAAGAAGGGCATAAGCAGCACCACAGCCACAAAGAACTGGTGCTACTACCCACCCACCCATCCCAGGCTTTGAAGAAGTCACTCTCTTAGGCCCATATCTCATGCCCTAGGCACAAGATGGGTGATTTTATAGTCCACTGTGGGTTTGTTTTTGTTTTTGAGACAAGGTCTTGCCAGTAATTCAGGCTGGCCTTGAACTCACTACATAGCCTAGACTGGCCTCAAACTCAGAGCTATCCTCCTGTCTCAGTCTCCCAAGTGCTGGGATTATAGGCATGCACCACCATGCCCAGCTATTCTACTATATTTAAAAATTCTTCCATTGAGACTTTCCACTGAGACTGTTTGACTCAGAGATTACTTAAGAATTTATTATTTAAATTCTAAGTGTTTGGAGATTTTTGTTATCTATTTGATTTCCAGTTTTATTCCATTGTAGTTACAGAACATACTTTGATTTCAATTCTTTTTTTTTTTTTTGTACTGGGGATTGAACTCATGTCGTTGCACTTGCAAGGCAGGCACTGGAACCACTGAGCTAAATCCCCAGCCCTATTTCAATTCTTTTAGATTTAAATTTTATTTTATATCTCAGGATATGGTCCATTTTGGTGAACATTCCACAGGCTTGTGAAGAATATGTATTTTTGTAGTTATGTGCATTGTTCTGTTTCTTTTTCTCTTTCTTTTTCTCCCTCCTTTTCTCTCTCTCTTTTCGGTATTGGGGATTGAACCCAGGGCCTTCTCACTGGGCTACATCTCTAGCCCTTTTTTAACACTTGCCAAATACGATAGAGCAGGCCTAATTACTGTGAGTCCAAAGCCAGCCTGGGCTACATAGTGAGTTCAAGGATAGCCAGAAATACATAGTGAGACCCTGACTCAAATACGTGAGTGAATGAATAAATACAAACTTTAATATAGGTTCTTAAGAAGTTGCTAAATTGCCAGGATAGGTTTGAACTTCTGATCCTCCTGTCTCAGCCTCCCAAAGTGCCTTGATTATAGGTGTACACCACCATTACAACTACCTAAAAAAGTGTTTTTTGTTTGTTTGTAGCCCAAGACAGGAGTTGAATTTATAATCCTCCAGCCTCCGCCCCCCAAGTCCTGGGATTATAGGACTTGCATGAAGCACTATACCCAGCTGCTAGGCTGCTTCTTGCATGGAGATTTATCATATCTCTCACTCTCTCTATATTTGTCTGGTGAAAACAAAAAGTAAGAGTTGAATGCTAGTACCTGGTCATAAGACCCAGTCATGCTTCTATAACTTATACCAAATGGTTCACTGATAAATCACCTTGTTTTTGTTTTTTTGAGACAGGGTCTCATTATGTAGCCCAGGCTGGCTTCAAACTCAGTGATCCTCCTGCCTCAGCCTTCTGAGTGCTGGGATTACAAGTGTGCACCACCATGCCCAGCACTGATAAACCACTTTAAATAATGGGAAAAAAAACACTTGCATGAGACCTTTCACAATGTCTTTCAGATAACTAGCTTTAAAGATAGCTCCAACCAACCACCCATTGGCCCAGGCCCAAAAGAAAACCACATAAGGGGAACCATTTTTTTCACTCACCAATCCCCACAGTGAGCCTTCAGAGGTGGCAACAATGGTAGCAGCCCTCGGGGTATTGTACATCAGAGCTAGTTCTCCAAAACTGCCATGGTTGTCATAATGACCAACAGAACGCATTTGATTATCTTTTGTTACTAAAATGTCATAGATTCCCCTGGAAGAATGACAAGAAACAATTTAATTACTTCTGATAATAAATTTAAGAACTGGTAAGTGCACATAACATAAAACATCAGAGGATTTCCAAAAGAAATTTGCTAGTATATACAAAATGTAACAGATCTTTGCATTTTAACTTTGAAGCCCAGTGATCCTGCCAGGCTCTAAGTTCTAATAGCATTTTTGTAGCATTCTTGATATTTTCTACAGGGAAGATCATGCTACCTGAAGAATTTTGCTTCTTCCTTTCCAAGCTATATGCCCTTCCTTCATTTTTGCCATAGTGTATTCACTAGGACTGACTGGAAATGGTTATCACATCCTTTATTATTCTCATGGGAAAATCATTTTATCTTTCACTATTAAGTGGGATGTTCACTTTGGATTTTTCATAAATGTCTTCAGTTAATTTGGAAAAAGTTCCTTCTATCCTTAAGTTTGTTGAGCATTTTTATCATAAAATGGTATTGAATTTTGTCAAGTGCTCTGCTGCAGGTACTGAAATGCCTGTATGGGTTTTCTTTCATAGTTTGTTGAAAATCAGGATATAACAAAATGAAGTAAATGATATGTAATCATCTACCTACTGACTGTAATGACTGCTAAGGAAAAATATTCAGAACTGACAAGCATTTGGAGAAACAAGCACTCTCAATACAATACTGAGGCAAGCATCAACTTTCCAAAGTGTCTGTAAGATAATTAACCTATAGCAAATGCCTTAAAGAGACAAAGAAATCTTTGATGCAACAATTCCATTTCTAATTAAGCTGAAAAAGACTTAATCATAGGGACACTTGCCAGGTACTATTTATAACAGCAAAAATTACAAATAATTTACTCTGCTAACAAGAGGTGAAAAGGTTAAATATGTTTATATCTGTATTATGCAGTCATTAAAAACAATGACATAGGGCTGGGGATTTAACTCAGTGGTGCCATGCCTGCCTCCCCAATCACAAGGTCTTAAGTTCGATCCTGGATACAGAAAAAAATAAAATAAAAAGATAACATAAAAACAAGGTGTACTGGGAGTGGTGGCACGAACCTCAGATCCCAGCTCTCAGGAGGCTAAAGACAAGAGAGGCCAGCATGGTCCACAAAGCAAGTTCAAAGCTAGTCTGGACTACATAGTGAGAGCCTGCCTCAAAAATAACCAACTGGCTGGGCATGGTTGTGCACACCTGTAATCCCAGCACTTAGACTGAGGCAGGAGGCTTGCTGCGAGTTTGAGGTCAGCTCCAACTACTCAGTGAGTTTAAGGCTAGACTGAACTACGTAGGGTAACCCTGTCTCAAAAACAAAAATACAAAACAAAACAGAAATAGAAACAAAAACAAAAACTAACCAGAGCCAAGCACAGTGGTGCAAGCCTGTAATTCAGCTTTCTGGGAGGCTGAGGCAAGAGGATCATCACAAATTCAAGGCCAGACCAGGCTACAGAGTGAGTTCAAGGCCAACCTGGACCACATAGTAAGACTACAAAGTTTGGCCCTGTCTCCAAACAAACAAACAAAAGTTCCAGCTACTCATGAGGCTAAGGCAAGAGGATCACAAGTTTGAGGAAAACCTGGACAACTTAGCAAGACCTTGTTTCAAAAAAGCTGAGGGGGAACAGGGATTTAGCTCAGCGGTTCGGTGGCCTGCCTTGCAAGCAGAAGGACCCGAGTTCAATCCCTGGTACCAAAAACAAACAAACAAACAAAAAAACTGAGGATGTGGTTCAGCCCCTTCATGGGTTCAATCCCTACTACTGCCAAAAAAAAAATACATATGACCCAACGTAAAATATATATGTGTAAATTTTGATACTTGGTTTCTGACAGCTTTAGAGCTCTATCACTCATCCTCCTTTTTTTCTTCTTCCCCATATTTGGGAAAGCTCATAAAAATGCTTGAATATTCTCTCTGTGGTGCATTCAAATAATATAGTGCCGGGCCATGTGCCAGAATATTCTTATTCTGCCCTCCCTTCTAGACACCCTAAGATCCTAGGCAAGTCATCTCTCCCTGCTGTTTCAACTCACCTTTGGACCTATTTGTGAACCTGCCCTGCTCTTTCAAAAGCTTCATGATATAAGCAATAAATCCTCTCATACTTAGAGCATATACATACTGTCATCAGTCTTGACATCTGAGCCAAAGTTTGAGGCTTTGAGGGGTCTACCTCAAAACATGGATAAAGCAATGGAGAAATACAATCCAGATTATGGATAAAGTAGTGGACCATTTTTAGTTTTCTTTTTGCAAAAAATGCCTGTAAGGAGATATCACTCAATTCCCACTCAACAGGGAAGCTGACCATGGCAGAAGGCCATGCTATAGACATAGCAGAAGCTAGGGCCTGTCCTCTCCAGGAGACACTGGTTATTTGACTTTTGGAAAGGTGCACACCATTTCTAGCAGCAGCACTGCAGAGAGCACCTCTTCTAGTACTCCTCTAAACAACAGGATGTATTCTTATCACTATAGTTTCCATCATATTATGTAATTTAATGGTCTGCTTCCCTGACTGGACAATGAGTCAGAAACTGCATTTTTTATTTTATTTTTTTACATGAATGATAGCCGTTCACTTTCACTGCATACAAAGGATAAGCCCTCATCTAAACGTGTTAACAACTAATTCCTTCATAGACAGGCACCTCAATTTCTATGTTTTTGACAGGTGCAGGTGCCAAGTGCCTGCTGGGACCTGTTTTAGTGGCAGAGTAAGTATACAGAATGTTTGTGGTGGCTTCTGGAAGTGGTGACATAACTTTAAAAATTATCAGCACTTACAGAATTTCTGTGTACAAGGGCCGGGGATTTAGCTCAGCAGTTCAGTGGCCTGCCTTGCAAGCACAAGGACCCGAGTTCAATCCCTGGTACCAAAAAGAAAGAATTTCTGTACACAAAGGTTTAGCATAAGTTAAAATATCTTTCCTTTGAGAAGATATTATTTATAATATTCTTATTCCTTAAACAAAGCATTTCCTGGGCCGGGGATTTAGCTCAGTGGCACCACACCTGCCTGGCAAGCACAGGTCCTGAGTTTAATCCCTGGTACCAAAAAATAAATAAACAAAAACAAAATAAATGAAAGCATTTCCTTTAATGTTAATAGTCACAGGTATCAAGGACCTAAAGGTTACCCAAGGAGTAAGAGTGTTTTCTGTTCAAAACCTAAACAAACACAAGCTCAACACAAAGGGAACCAACTGAATCTAGTACAGCTACCTGATAAAGATTAAAAGAACTTCAAAAATCAAAGAAGTGCTGGGGATTTAGCTCAGTGGTTCTGCAGCGTGCCACACAAGCATAAGGACCTGAGTTCAAACCCTGGGTATTAAAAAAAAAAAATTAAAGAAATAAATAGGACATTTTGAATAACATCTGTGTATTAGACACAAAAGTGAATAATGCTGATTTCTGGTTTTTATAATTGGTCTATGCTTAAGAGAAAGTTCTTACTTTTAAAAAATGTACTCTGAGGTAATTCTATGAAGGGATCTTGTGCCTCTAACTCTCAATAATTTGATAAATCAAATGTGATAGAATATTAAGCTAGGTTATGAGAATTTTTTGTACTATCCATGCAAGTTTGTAACTCTGAAATTACTTCAACAGATTAATAGAAAATATTGGGTTAAACAGCGTCTTTTTAGTTTAAATTCTCATACAGGTGCTCCATTCAGGACTGAAAGGCATCAGCAGGAAGGCTCCCCTTATCCAAGAGAATACTTTCAACTCAACAGGATAAGATACAGTAACATGGGCAGGTCAAACCCATTTAACCTCTTCCAGTGTGGCTTAAACCTGAAACAGAGCCAGCAGAAGAGGCTAGAGGTATAAAGGTGAGGACAGAGTACTGATGTGTAAAGTTAGGCTGGAATTCAAAGATCCAAATTGAATTACAGTATCATGACTGTTCTTCAGTAAACTGGTTCACTTGAACACTGGCCAGTATGTTTATAAAGCATATCCTATATTCACTTTATAACTATACAAGAGATTTTCTACTGTGAAAGGTGGGTACAAATATGGGCTGTAGTGAAAACTCAGGACAGCAGGGGGCAGTAGTCCCTTGCAAGCCTTTGGAAGTCTTGATCACCTAGCATTACACCTCTCTGGGCTAAACACAGGATGGGGTAAATCATCTGCCTCATAACATGAATCTATTAAGAATGGCCACATAACTACAAAACTCCATCTCCTACCTTTCTATGACATAAAAGTTGTCTCCATCATCTCCTTGGTCAATGACATGCTCATCCACTTTGACTGTCCTTTCAAACATGGCATCCAGGACTTGAGAAAGCTGTTCCTACAGGGTATACACAAAGAGAAAAAGATGACTTTTACAGTTGCTGGAAACACACAACAGCCATGTTCATCTCAATCTGTGACTATACGATAGAGGTGGTCCCATACTAGACTGCTCCCCATTTTTAAGTGGAAACCTAAGGGCTGTCTGAAACAAATGCTCTCCCCTAAGGCCAGTCATCTCTGCACCTCTATGTACCTCAGTAGACAGGACAAATGCCAAGTTTTTGAGATAATATTGTTTCAAAAAAGTTTTCCAAGGGTCAGGGTTTTAGCTCAGTGGCACCACGCCTGCCTTGCAAGCACAGGGTCCTGAGTTCGACCCCTATTACCAGAAAAAAAAAAGTTTTCCACAATTTATGTAAAAACTATTACCTAAATCATAGTGCCAATTTCCCCAGCTGTACCCACAGGGCTGTTAGCTGCCTTAATGGCTCCAGTATCTCATTTGTAAAGTCACATGCTGCCACCTTCCTATCATAGGTGTTGACTTTAACAGGACTGTGAAACTTAAAGGGCTACAAAGGCCTCAGAGGTTATTTTGTGGAGTAATACAGTTGTATCTGACTGGCCTAACACATCATTAACCACTCTGAGTTTCAGTTTATTCATATGTAAAAAAGGTATAATAAAGTTTCTAACTCATCAGTTTTGATGACTAAAAGAGAAAACTCTAAGAAAATCACCACATAATAGGTAATTAATAAATAATGTCAGGAGCTGTTCTACATAATTTTGAGGAAAAATCATTTCACATTTAAATTCTGATTAGGCTCAGTCTTCTACCTATAGGCTGGCTATGACTTGCCAAAACATAACTCCATTTTTGCCTCCAGTCACAGATGAGACCTTAGTGGTCCTGTGATGCTGTGCTACTCAAGGGCAAGACTACGTCAGCTGAAGACATCCTGGTTCCTTGAAAACCCAGTGGTAAAAGAAAGGTTTCACCTGGGAAGGGACAAATTCCTTAACAGCTTAAAACATCCTACCTACTACCATTAAGAATGCTTTCCTTATGCCCCTATCAACTTAAGAACCTCATGACCTAAGATCTTTATCAGCACAATATCTGCACAATTACTGCTGCCCCTTAGGTCACCTGATACTCCCTTCATTTATTGTGTGTACCCAATAAATAATGGCTAGCTCAGAGAGAGTCTTTGTCTTTGCCCACTCTGAGGCAATGACCTCCCGCCCCCACGCCATACTTTGAAATTACACAGCCTCTGTTGTCTTTTTTAATTTAGCCCTCACTGTTCCCCTTTCTAGACAGTCAGAGGATAGATCGCCTTTTGATAATAGAGATTTCTTATCAGATAGCCAATACTGCTAATACATATACTTACTAACCAAAATTACCTGCCATAATCAGAAAGTAACTATGCCAATAAGTCTGATGAAGAAAAAAAATTACTATTAAATTTTAAACAGAGATCTCAGCCTGGGGCCAGTGAGATAACTGACTATCAGAATACTAAGGAATTCCATCTTAAACTTAGAAATTTTCATTTGGAGAAATGTAGACTGAGGACTAGGCAAGAGAATACTTTTATTGCTGCATGAATTCATGTGATTTTATGTTCTGTCAGAGTGACTGCTACCCAAAGTAAGTGAGTACAGCCAAAAAAATCTTTAGTTCCACAGTTCATGTGCTGAATAGTGTACAAACTGACAAGTACTAAAAGAGATGACCTGTTACTCACAAACCATCTACATTCATTCATGTAGAACGTGACCCAGTACAACTTAAAATTTCCTATTCAAATACTAGCAATAAGGCCATGGTAGACCATTTGCCCAGCATTTGTCAGAGGCCTTAGTTTTGATTCCCAGGATCACAGTGATGAATGAATACACACACACACACACACACACACACACAGGTAAAGAAAAGAAAGCTGAGTGTGGTGGTACATGCCTATACTCTCACCTATAAGGATCACACATTTGAGTCTAGCTAGAGCCACTTAAGGAGATCCTTTCTTCCCTTTCTTTTCAGTACCGAGAACTGAACTTTGTACTAGCCAGGAAGGCAAGGCACCACTGGGCTACATCCCTGGCCCTGAGATTATTTCTTTAAAAAAAAAAAAATCTAGTGCTGTATCTTAGTAGCAGAGCACTTGCCTAGCAGGTATGTGGCTCTGGGGTCAATCCTTTTTTTGGTTCTGGGGATCAAACTTAGGACCTTGTGCTTGCAAGGTAGGCAGCGGAATCACTGAGCTAAATCCCTGGCCCTATCTGGGGTCAATCTTTAATATTACATAAACAAAACAAAACACAACTGAGAAATAAAAAGAAAATACTGGCAATAAATTAAAAATTTCATCTATAATACAGACCAAAAACTTATCTGTACCTGGCCTATGGGCTCTCTGTTGGAAGCCTCTTGTTCTGAGTAAGTTTTCTTCTAACTGGACTCTTCAAAAATATTAATATCATGAAAAGTGAGAGGAGGAAGGCATTTTAGGTTAGAGAGGTTGGGAGCACTGCACTGTAGATCACTATGGCCAGGCCTAACTCATCTCCTCCCATGGATGAGGCAGGGCCCAGAGTGGAAGAAGAACATGCATCTTGTTCACTTCCTCCCATGAACAAGGCAGGGCCCCATGGGAGAACAGGTGACAAGATGGTGTGGTAAAAGCCTCACTAAGAAGAAGACTGTCTTTGTTAGGGACCTGATGCCGCTCTCACAGGCTGCATTTTCCTGGTTCTTCATGCCTCTTAGAATGACCTCATGCTGTTATCTTTAGTTTCCCTCCCCACAAGGCCACAGCGGTTGGAGAAGTTAAACCTAAATTTCGGCAGGACTGAGCCCATAAAAGGCAACCTGGCCTGTGATAGGTTAAAAGTAGCCTACTCTTCATAAATAATCAAGAGCCCAGCCCAAAACCAATAAAAGGACCTTCGTTTCTTTGTTCTCTCTCCTCTCTCCCTGACCTGCCTTTCCACATAAAGTCAACACCTCTCCTGCCAGTTGTTGAGCAGTCATTGTTCTGTTGTTCCTCTCAGTCTTCCTCCGTACTCATTTGCCATAAAACCATCAATCATGATGTCCAGCAGACCCCAGCCACTCTCCCTGTTCCATTCACAGGCACTCCCTTTCACCTCCCCCTGCACTGCCCTTATCTCTACACTATAAATAAACACACTGAGGTTGCCTGGCAGTCTTTCTCTCCCATCAGGAGGAAAGGCCCCACCTGGCCCCAGCTTTATATCTCTTTGTCTTTCTTTTCTTGATCCCCCATAATTCTCCTTCCATAGACCCTTCAGTGAAGGCACAGTGCTACCATGACAACCAAATGCAATGTGTGGTTCAAGTATGAAAAACGAAAAAGCTCTACAGAACTTTAACTGAAAAAAAAACAGAAAAATCCAGGTACAAATTGGGTTAGATATACTATTACACTGATGTTAAATTTCTTGGGTTTATTAATGGTATAAATGCAAAAAGACAGCCTTGTCTTGGAAACTATATCTCTAAGTACCAAGAAGTGAACAGTCATGATGCCTTAAATATATTCATAAATGACTCAGAACAATAGTACATACACTTCTTTCTCTTTTCTCTGTCTATACATTTGCAAATGAAAGGGAAAGTAAACAGCAAAATGTTAACAACTTATAAACATACAGGTGTTCATGGTGCTATTTTGACTTTTCTGTAAATTTGAAATTTTAAAAACAGAACTTTGGGAAATAAATTTAAAAATTTGTGCTGGGCAAGGTAGTGCACACTTGTAATACCAGCAGTTGGGAGGCTGACACAGGACAATAACTGCAAGTTCAAGGCCAGTTATATAGCGCTTCAAGGCCTCAGTTATATAGTAAGACCTTGAAACCCTGTCTCAAAAATAAATACATTTAATTAATTAATTAAAATATTTGAAATAAAGATTCACCAAATAGCTAAAATTTAAACAAACAATTTCAAGTGTTGGCATGTTCTGGAGTAACTGGAAATCTCACTTTGTTGGTAAAAATACAAAAGGGTAAACCACTTTAGAAAAGATCTAATGGGCTAGGGATTTGGCTCAGTGGTTCTGCTGTTGCCTCACAAGTTAAAGGGCCCAAGTTCGATCTCGGATACCCCACCCCAAAAGATCCAGCATAGCAGATTTTTTTTTTTTTTTTTTTTGATACCGGGGATTGAACTCGGATCCTTGCACTTGCCAGGCAGGCGGTGGAACCCATAGCAGATATTTTAAATAAAAACCTACCATATACCTACCCCACAATTCAAGCAATTTTATCTTTAGGTATTTTACTGAAGAGAAATGGAACAAAAAAGTTACAAATAAAATGTACATGATTCATTATAGTAGCATTACTCATAATAGCCAAAAATTAGAAATAGACCACTTACCCATGAAGAGAAAAAAAAAATGGATACACTGGTGTTTCTGTAAAATGTAACACTACTCAGCAATAAAAAGGAATGAACATCACTGGTATAAGATATACTGACATGATGAAAGCCTTGATATGATGCACTGAGAATGACACAATATAATTTCTGAGCTGTCCGGTCAAAAATGACAAGAAAAGAGCAGACAAAATTAAACTGAGGGATAATCTACAGAATAACTAGTAATCCTCAAAGAAGCAGGATTATGAACAAGATAGGACTGAAAACTGTCACAGGAGACTAAGAGAAAGACTAAAGACTAAAAGGAGGCTAAGAAGAGATGCCTAAATGCAATTTGAAGTTCTGGATTAGATCTTTAAGAACAGCTACAACAAATTAGCAAGAAAACAAAATCGAATGACATAAGGCTAGAATAAAGTTTGTAGTTTAAGGATCATATTGTAAAAATGTCATTAGTTTTAGTAACTCTATGTGCTATACAATTGCACTTATATAAAATTCTAGAAAAAGTAAAATTAACCTATTGTAAATAAATGAAAACAGTAGTTGCCTGTGATGGTGTGGGTAAGAATTACCATAGAGAGGTACAAAGAATACATTTGAGATGGTAGCAATGTTCTATATTTTGAGAGAATTTTGGACTATTTGTGTATGGATCTGTCAAACCAAAATGCACACATGGGACTAGTGCATTTTATTGTACATAAATTTTAAACTGAAAAACTATAAATGAACACCAAACTCCAGAGCTCAAGATATGAACATCAGAGTATTATTTAGGGGAAAGTATACTGGTATCTGCTATATACTCAGAAAATATACCCCCCAAAATAAGATGAGTTACTGCAGAGGGCAGAAAACTTCCACCTATTTTTTAAATAAAGAATTTATTATTGGAACATATCCATACCTTTTCATTTATGTATTATCTATGGGTGCTTTTCTGCTTACAGAGGCAGAGTTGAACTTGTGACAGAAATAATTACAATTTTGAAGTTTGGGAAGAAGTTTGCTGGCTTTTCTGCTGAGGGATGAGTAATGTATGTGACAAAGCAAGTAAAGATGTTAGAATCAAGGCAGCTGATAGATGCATGTTCATGTAAAATCAACCTTGCTGTACAGGTGAATATTTTTTAGGATAAAGTATTAGAAAAATATAATTAAATCTGAGAATTACTCATTTTTCAACAAAATGTTATTCCATAACAACAACAACAACAAACCCTGACTAGATTGACACAGAAAATTGCCTTACAACAATTCTAAAAGTATAAACTTAAAAGAGGTTTCATTCACAGTAAATAAAGCAGTGAGTCCCCTTTCCATTTAAATGGATGGGTCTTTCAGAGAAAAAGGTTGATACAGAACTATGGGTCTCATAATCAGAATTTCCTTGAGCTCACTGTCCTTGTTTTACTCAGTCTCAGGCTAACAAAATCTGAAAAAAGTTCTGCCTTTTTCTACAAACCAGATAGCTACCAAAAAGACTATTTTACAGATACCAGGGATGGGTTGATTCCCTTGACAGGTGGATGTTCATGTTAGACAAAATTCCCGGGAAGGGTTGTAAACATATCTTCAGAAGTTTTTGACTTCTGGGAATACAGTGGAGTGTGAACAGCAAAGAAACAGTCTCTCTGAGATTTGGTGTCCAGACACAGGAATATGTAACAATGCGAACAAGTGAAGAAGGAGGCAAGTGGGCCCTCAGGACACAGCAAAGATATGAAATGAGAACTGAAGCCCATAGGGAGAGCAAAGAGAGAGAACTCCACACAGAAGAAGAGGTGGCAAGCATCACTTTCTCCCTAAACCCCAGCTTGCCGTGTGGGAGAGGTGGCTAGAACATGCTGAAGCACGGTATCTACTAACCACCCCAGAGGCCTCCATAGAGAGATGCACCAGTGGAGCACAGCAGTGGACCAAGTGAACCGTGGAGGTTGATGGGCTATTTTGGGTTCAGATGTCACCCAGGAGTGGGCAACTGCCAGGTAGCTATATTGGAGAGAGGCCAACTGACCTCAGAACTCAGAGGATCTATGGCTGGCTCCATCTGGTAGCTCCCACTGTCAGGATACAGTGAAACCCAGGTCAAGTCAGCAGGAGATCAAGAAGTCAAGTTCAAGCTGGCAGAAGGCATATGGAGTGTTGCAGGCTGAACAAATTGGGTTCCACGGGCCGGGGACTTAGCTCAGTGGTTCCGCTGCCTGCCTTGCAAGAGCAAGGACCTGAGTTCGATCCCCGGTACCAAAACAAAGACAAAAACAAAAAACAAATCAGGTTCCAGCCTGACAGCCAGAAACCAGCTTGAACTTTAGTGGAACTAAAGGTGCAGGCTTGCAGGATTATCCACTACTCCACCATAAATCTATGACTGGCTTGCTGGGATTAATCAACATGGATCTGGGCTCTGTCTGCCCACTTTGCCTACCAGGGACAGAAGAGACACACCCTGGAGTGGACTTCTTCTTTTTTCTTTTCTTGTTTTTGTTTTGTTTTGTTTTGTTTCTTCTTTAATTATCTGTTGTTCTTTATTTCTTCCTTTATATTTTCCCTCTTGTCTTCTTCACCACTTTCCAAAAGTTTGCATAATCTTTCCCAAAGATTTCTTAAAAATTGCAACAGACCCCTAAAAATCAATCCAGCAGCTGCTAGATGATGCAAAGAATAATAATATATAAGATTGATCTGAGTCAATGAAAAAGAAAGAGATAGTGCAAACAACATAAAAAAATCTGTTCACAGAAGTAATGGCACAAAACTATCAAAACAAGAAAAAAGAATTTTACATACAGGCACTCTAATTACCCATGATCAAAAAAAAAAAAAAAAAATCTTCACCAAGGCACTCAAAATTCCAAAAATCCAACACAAGAACAGAATACTTTTTAGCTGTTAGAGAAGAGAAACAAATCACCTCTAAGGAATGCCCGTCAGAATCACAGCAGACTTCTCAACACAAATCCTCAAGTCAAGGAGAGCTTGGTGTGAAGTATTTCAAGCCCTAAAGGAAACAACCCCCAACCCAGACTGATGTACCCTGAAAAACTATCTTTTCAAAACTGATGGAGAAATAAGATACTTCCACAGAAAAGTACACCTGAAGAAACTCATGACCACCAGAACAGCACTCTAAAATGTTCTGAAGGACATTCTAAAAACAGATAATGAGGGCTATGACCCCATGAACTTCAACAGAATGAATCCACCAGACAAGGCAAGTAATTAAACTGAGGGGATAAAAACAGAACCAGCAACAGGTAAGTAACATGACAAGGGTAAGTCAATACATATCAGTTACAACTGTCATGTAAATGGTCTCAATTCACCAATCAAAAGAAAAGAAACAAACCAGCAGAATAGATCAAGAAGCAAGATCCAACAATATGCTGCATATAAGAAACACATTTAATGTAATCCCAGCACTCGGGAGGCTGAGACAGGAGGATTGCTGTGAGTTCGAGACCAGCCTGGGCTACACAGTGAGTTCCATGTCAGTTTCAACTACATAGTGAGACCCTGTCTCAAAAACAAAACAAAACAAAACAAACAAACAAAAAAACACATTTAATTCAAAAAGAAAGTCATAGACTGAAAATCAGAGGATGGAGAACAATACTCCATGCAAAATATAGCTAGAAAAAAGCAAGGGTAGCTATTTTATTTGAATACAAAGTGGATTTCAAGCCAAGACTGATTACGAGAGACAAAGAAGGTCACTACACCTTTGTAGAGGGAACAATCCAAGAGGATTGTTCTAATCCTAAAATTGTTCTAATCCTAAAAATATATGTGCCAAATGGCAGGGCACCCAACTGTATAAAACAAATATTAGCAGACATGAAAAACCAAATAAACACTAATACATTATAATGAGGGACCTCAATACCCCTCTGTCACCAACAGACAGATCAATTAGAAAAAAAAATCAACAATGAAATAATCAGAGTTAAACCAAACTTATGAACAAATGGACTTAGTAGATGTCTATGGAGTGTTTCAACCCACAAAGTTAGAATACAAATGCTTCTCAGCTACACAGGGGACATTCTCCAAAACAGACTACAATTACCTCATAGAATATGCTTAATTAGGTAAGTGGAAAAAAAAATTCAAATTATCCATGCAAAGCCAGCATGGTGGGACAAGCCTGTAATCCCAGCACTCAGGAGTACTATTGAGACCATTCTGGGCTACAAAGTGAGTCGGGCCAGCATTTTTTTTAAAAAAAAAAAAAAAAAAAAAAAAAAAAAAAAAAAATTATCCTATGCATATTATCAGACCATAGTACAATGAAATTGGAAATCAATAGCAAAAGAAATAAGAATTTCATAAACACACAGAAATTAAACAACACCCCCATGAACAACCCATGGGTCACAGATTAAATTAAAGAAATTACAGTTTCTATGATTAAATGATAATTCCAATACAACTTACCATAACTTACGGGCTGTAAGGAAAACAGTCCTACAAGGGAAATTTATAATGGTGAATTTGCATATTAGAAAAATTACGTGAGTGCAAATAAATGACCTAATGTTGAACCTCAAGCTTCTAGAAAAAGGTCAAGTCAAGCCCAAAGCCCATACGGAGAAAATTATAAATATCAGAGCAGAAATTGATGCAATGGAGATGAAGAAAACAATACAAAGAATCAATGAATCCAAGAGTTGGTTCTTTCAAAGATTAAATAAATTCAACAAACCCTTAGCTAACTATATATATATATAT
>NW_022900949.1:40905179-40924473 GCF_012274545.1 Fukomys damarensis
ATTAAAAATTTTTTTTTTTTTTTTTTTTTTTGGTACCGGGGATTGAACTCAGGTCCTTGCGCTTGCAAGGCAGGCCACTGAACTACTGAGCTAAATCCCCAGCCCCAAGAATTCTAAATAAACCAATATCAGCCAATGAAATTGAAGATGTAAGTAAAAACCTACCAACAAAGAAAAGCCCGAGCCCTGATGGATTCGCTGCTGAATTCTGTAAGAAATTTAGAGAAGACCCAATGCTGTTACTTCTCAAATTCTTTAATGAAACTGAAAGGGAAGCAATACTCCCAAATTTATTCCTGGAAGCAAGTATTATCCAAATATCAAAACCAAAGAAGGATGCAATCAAAAAAGAGAACTATAGGTCATTTTCCCTAATGAATATAGATGAAAAAATCCTCAATACTGGAAAACCGGACCAGGGATTTAGCTCAGTGGCGCTGTACCTGCCTTGTAAGCACAGGTCCTGAGTTTGATTCCTGGTACAAGAAAGAAAAAAAAAAAAGATACTGGCAAACAGAATGGAGCAAATCATCAGGGATGCAGGCATGGTTCAACATACACAAATCAATAAATGCAATACACCGTATTAACAGAGCCAAGGACAAAAATCATATGATCATCTCAAGAGATGCAGAAAAAGCATTTGATAAAGTACAACACCCATTCACAATAAAAACCCTACAGAAAATTGGAATGGATGGTCTTTATCACAATCTCATAAAAGCCATCTATTACAAATCAACAACCAACAACATAATAAATGGAGAAAAACTAAAAGCTTTCACTCTAAAATCAGGAACAAGACAAAGATGTCTACTGTCCCCATTCTTATTCAATATAGTTCTGAAAACACTAGCCAGAGCAACTTGACAAGCAAAAGAAAAGGAATAAGGATGGAAAGAAAGAAGTGAAAATAAATAAGTCACACATGTGTAAATACTGAATAATTTTCGTGGTGTGTGGATGGGTAGGGGAAGGGTAAAAAGGGAAAAGAAAAAAATGTGAGATAATGAAAAGATGAAAATAAAGTGTTTGTAGATGGGGAGGGGAGGAGGGGTGAAGGGAGGGCAGAGGTAAGGGGAAAAAATGAGAATCAAGACTTGTCATGTAGAGGTACAAGATCCCAACAATGATGTAACTGTACTGTATCCCTAAAATGTACCAATAAACTCAATTAAAGCTGAAAAAAAAAAAAGAAAGAAGTGAAATTAGCATTTATTTGTGGATGACATAATAGTCTTACATAGAAGACCCCAAAAACTTCACCAAAAGACTTCTAGATTTAATAACCAAATTCAGTAATGTAGCCAATACTTAAAACCAATACTTAAAATTAACAAATTAACAAAGCCAATACTTAAAAATCAAAAGCATTTCTGTACACGAATAACAAACTCACTGAGAAAAAAATTAGGAAAACAACACCCTTCATAATAGCATCCAAGGGCCAGGGATTTAGCTCAGAGGTTCCGCCTCCTGCCTTGCAAGCTCAAGGACCCAAGTTCGACTGCCAGTTCAAAAAAAGAAAAAAAATTTCATAATAGCATCCAAAAAAAATAAATACCTAGGAATCAATCTAACCAAGGAAATAAAAGACATTTACATGGAAAATTACAGTACTCTGAAAAAGGAAATTGAAGAGGATATCAGAAAATGCAAAGAAAAATACCTTGTTCTTAAATAGGAAGAACAGTGAAAATGGCCATACTTCCAAAATTGTTATACAGATTTAATGTGATCTCAATCAAAATTCCAATAGCATATCTCACAGAATTAGAAAAAACAATCCTAAAATTCATTAGGAACCAGAAGTCTAGAATAGCAAAAGCAATTCTAGTCAACAAAGGCAAGGCAGGGGGCATCACAATCCCTGATATGAAATTATACTACAAAGCTGCTGTGATTAAAAACAGCATGGTACTAGCAAAAAAACATAGGGGAGGATCAATGGAACAGATCAGAAGATGCAGAAACATCTCCAGAAACTCCAAACACACTCAGCCACCTATCTTTGACAAAGAAGCCAAACACTTTCCCTGGAAAAAAGACAGCCTCTTTAACAAATGGTGCTGGAAAAATTGGCTTTCCACATGCCAAAAAATAAAACTAGATTTGTATTTTTCACCATGCAGTATACTCAAACAAAAATCAATCAAAGACCTAAATATTAAAACAGACACACTAAATCTGATGGAAGATAGAATAGGTAGAACTCTTGACATCGGCATAGGCAAAGCCTTTGTGAACAAAACCCTGATCACACAGAAAATATCACAAGGAATCAACAATTAGTCTCATCTTATTAAAAAGCTTTACACAGCAAAAGAAACCACCAACGGAATGAAGAGATGACCTACAGGACTAATATCTAGAATATATAAAGAAGTCAAATCAGACCCCTGGCCCCAGATTTAAAGACCTAATCCCAAAATGGACATCTGAAATGAACAGACACTTCTCAGATGTAAAAGTACAAATGACAAATGAATATATGAAAAAGTGTTCAACATCACTGGTCATCTGAAAGATGCAAATAAAACAATGCTGAGATTCTATCTCCCTCCAGAAAGAATGATTAGTATCAAGAAATCAACCAATAACAAATGCTGACAGGGCTGTGGGGAAAAAGGAATCCTTTTTCATTGTTGGTGGGAATGTAGACTGATGTAACCATTGTGGAAATCAGCGTGGATATTCCTTCAAAAACTAAAACTAGAAGTTCCATTTGACCCAGCTATTCCCCTTCTTGGTATTTTCCTGAAAGAATTAAAAGCATCACATCACAGTGATATATGCACACCCATATTTATAGCAGCACATTTTGTAATAGCTAAATCTTGGAAACAGCCCAAATGGCTATCAACCAATGAATGGATAAAACAAGATGTCTTTTTTTATACAGTACAGTAGCACCCTGCTATAAAGAAGGATAAGCTTGAGACATTTTTAGCTGAATTGATGCAGCTTCAGACCATACTCTTAAGTGAAATAAATTGGACACATGTTTAAATACCACACTGTTTCTCTGATGTAAGAAACTGAAAATGTAAATAAGGATCAAAATATATAGAAGATATTGGCAAATGGGAAGAAAATGTTCAAATGAGAAAGGAAACAAGGAAGGGGGAAGGGGAAAAGGAAGGAAGGGATAAGGAAAAAACAGAGAATGGAAGGAAAAAAGGAGTGAGAAAGAAAAAACGTTTTCATAGAAGCCAGGGAGTAAGGAGATTCTAATCCCATCCTTCTTGTCTATGCACATTCTTTGTGTCCTCACATCTTAGTCATTCATGTGGCTTTTTTAGTGTATGTCCTTAGAAGTGGAATCTAAAGATTTCCTATTGCCACAGGCAAAGTATTTATGTTTCCCCCAAACTCCTGTGTTAAAACCTAATTTCCAATGTGACAGTACCAGGAGATAGGGTCTTTTGTTTTATTTTGTTTTTTTTGGTACCAGGGTTCAAACTCGGGTCCTTGTCCTTGTGAGGCAGGCGGCAGAACCAACGAACTAAATCCCTGGCCCAAGATAGGGTCTTTGAGAAGTGATTAGATCAAAAGAGTGGAGCTTTCATGAATGGGATTAATGCTCCAACAAAAGTGACCCTACAAAGTTCCTGCTTTCTTCAAATTTTTGAGGACACAGAGAAAAGATGGCTATGACCCAGGCAGTGGGCTTCTCACAAGACACCAAATCTGCTGCCACCTTTAGACTTTCTAGCTTCTACAATTGTGAGAAACATTTCTGCTGTTATAAGCCACTTAGTTTATGGTATTTTGTTATAATATCCTTGAATGCACTGGGATACCTGTCCTTGGATGTAGCATTGCTCTCTATCACCAAGAGGAGGAGGACAAGTTTAAACCACAGATCCTCTCAAGCTGTGTAGACATATATGACTTACAAGAAATGGCCCATATCTAAAGTCTCCACTGAGAAGCAGTTGTAAGAGGTGCCCCATGTGAGGAATGAGAAGCAATCACACACTTCAGTGAGTTAACTGCTACGGGTAAAGAGCAGTATCTTTGCAGAAAGAGCACTGTCTTTGGAGAAATCATCCCTTTGCAACATAAATTCAGATCTTCCAAACTTAAACATCTCTTGGCATAAATAAAATTTCATGGTTTCCAAATTACTAGTATGATCTTGGAGGAAATGTCAAAGCATATCAGAAAAATGCTAAAAGTCATGTAAAAATTCATGCCCCTGTTATAGTGGTCAACACAATAAAAACATTTGTAGGGGCCAGTGATTTAGCTCAGTGGCACCACGCCTGCCTTGCAAGCACAAGGTCCCAAATTCAATTCCTGGTACCAATAACCAAACCAAAACAAACAAACAAAAAATCCTCTAGGAAACACATTTATAGTAGCTGGGTATGGTGGCACATACCTATAAGCTCAGCACTCAGAAGGCTGAGGCAGGAGGTTTGCTTCCAGTTCAAGACTAGACTGGGTTACATAGTGAATTCCATGACAGTCTAGACTACACAGTGAGACCCTGTCTCAAATAAAAAAAAAAAAAATCCCCAGCTCAGGCCTAAACTCTTTAAAAGACAAACAGGAAAAAAGCTGAAAGACCATTATAACAAAAATATTTTAAAAATCAATATTACCTGATCAAGATTTTTGAAAAGAAGAATATCTTTGCAAGCTTCCTGAAGTCTGCATCTCTGTTCATCAGTTTTAGGATGAATCACCTGTCAATCCAAATAAAGCAAGGGAAAATTTTTATTCCATTTTATAAATTTCCCACTTAAAAACTAATATATTATTTTTTCCTAAAAGGGGAGGATTGAGAACATATTTTATATATCCTGATTTTACAAAAATGCAAAGCAGGAGGCTAAAAGTAGAGGGGCAATATGATGCAGGGTGACAAGTAAAACCCACGCACCACAACAGCAGCAGTCAGTTGGCCCTTTGGAGCCTCCCCTCCAGGTTCTCATTCATAAAGCAGAGGGTTAAAAATCTGTTCATGCAACAGAGATTGAGCTGGGCACGATGACATATGTCTATAAACCGACTGCTTGGGAAGCTGAGGTAGGAGTATTCAAGTTCAAAACCAGCCTGGCAAAGGAAAAGAAGGGGAGGGGAGAGGAGAGGGAAAAAATGGAAGCCGGGTATGGTGGTGCACACCTGTAATCCCAGCACTCAGGAGTCTGAGACAGGAATGCAGGATGTTCGAGGCCAGCCTGGGCTCCATAGAGAAAGGGAAGGGAAAGAAAAAACGAGCACCTATTCAGTATTCTATACTACCCTAGCTCTGTGGACATAGCAGTGGACAGACAAAAATACCTGCCCTCATATTCAGTAAGTTCATAAAATATGCTGGAGAGTAATGATTTTAATTAGGAAATAAGGTGGGCAAGGGAGAGAGAAGTATGAGGGAAGGGAAGGGAAAAGGGAAGGGAAGAGGGAAGAGAAGGGAAGGGAAGGGAAGGGGGAAGGGGGAAGGGAAAAGGGAAAAGGGAAAAGGGGAAAGGGAAGGGAAAAGGAAAAAGGGAAGGGAAATTTTGCTCTAATGCAGTTCCATTTCCTCTCCCCTCTTTTGAGCTACTGTTGATATATCAATTAAAACTTTACCTGTTATAATCACACCAATACAAATATAGTTCTACTTATGTAATTATACTTTAAATCAAGTGAGAGAAGAGAAAAAAATCCATGATATGCTGTATCTTTATCAACTACATTACCTTTCCTAGTTCTTTTTTATTCAAGTTGTTTCAAGTTGCTAGATACAGAATCTTAGCTGTAGGGTTTCCCTCTTTCCTTCCACACTTTTATGTGTCTCACAGCTCTGATGCCTTCATATGAGAGGTCAGTTGTATATTGTGGTTCCCTGATATAGAATGTGTCTCTTTTTCTTTAGCTGATTTCAGAACATGCCTGTTATTCTGTGACTTTTGACATTTTGACTGTGTTGTATCTGGCTGTGTATCTCTTTGTTAAGACTACAGAATTCACAAGTGATTTGGCGATAAAAATTATTGTTTTCATTGAACTTTTATCAAATATGATTTCTGCTTCTTTTTTCTCTCTTCCAAATGTTCTCATTGCATGTATGATTATGTGTTTGATGTTGTCCTACATGTCTTTAAGGATTTTTTTATTTTTCTCAGTATTCTCTTTTCCTTTATTTTCTGCAGATCATATAATTTTTGTTGATCTAGCTTAAAGTTTTATGATTCTTCTACCAATGCAAGCACATGTGTCATTTTTATTACTATATTAATTTCAAGTTTTCCACTTGCTTAATGTACATCCTTTTACTGATATTCTTTATTTGATAAGTCATTGTGTTCATGCTTCTCTTTAAATCCTTAAACATGACTTTCTTTACTTTTTTGAGCACATTTACAAGGGATGAAATGAAGACTTTGTTTACTAAGACCAATACATGGACTTTCTTAAAAGCAATTTCCTTTTACTACTTTTCCCTCCATCTAAATGTCATACCTTCCTGTTCTGGAAGGGGAGGGGAGGGAAAAGAAAAGAGGAAGGGGAAGCAGCAGCAGCAAGAGATAGTGATCAGTGTAGAAAGGAAAAGATCAAGAGATGGTTAAAAAGAGAGCCAGGGAGAGACAGAGACTGGTTAGGGGTAAAGGGTTGCCAAATCACATCAGGGCATTCGAGATCATAGAACTGGAACTTTTCTCTAGTAACATGGGGGCAATCTGAAGGTAGCAACTAAGGAAGAAATACAACTAATATTTTTTAAAGATCTCACTGGATAAACAGAAACTATAGTGTCAGATGGTGGTGGTTTGGACCAAGATGGCAGCCACAGAGATGTTAGAAGTACAGAATTCTGGATATGTTTTGGAGACAGAGTCATTGGATTTACTGAAAAACTGAAAGTTGGTATAAAAAAAATGAAAAAACTTGAAGGTTACTACAAAGTTTTGGTCCCAAGCAACTGAACGAAGGAGCAGTCATGAATTAAGCTGGGAAAGACTCCAAGGAGAAGAATACCTAAAAAGAATTAATTGGGAATTCATATTAAGTTATTAATTGATATCTAAGTTAAAGTCTATAAGTAAACATTGGCTACATATGCTAAAGTTGAAACATCGGCAACTTGTTAGCATTAATAATGGAATCTGTACATTTGTGGTGTCATAAAGATTAAATAATACAAACAATATTTAAAACAGTAACTTGTATTCATTCAGTATGTGCTAAAAACTATTGTTTTTACTATTACTATAGATAGTAAATGTTTACTGAACTAAAAAGAAATGACTACTGACTAATCTTGGTGTTATAACTACTAAGAAGTCAAGCTACCTGAGAGAGGTTAATTCAGGAGGACAAGCAAGTTTGGGGCCAGCCTGGGAAGCTGAGGGAGAACATCTAAAAAAAGTGTGAATGGAGGAGCGGGAGACATAGCTCAGTGTTATAGTGCTTGCTTAGCATTTCACTGGATTCAACCCGGAGTGCTAAATAAATAAATATTGAGAGAACAATCAAGCTCACTCCTAAATAAGGTCTTCATTCTAGGAAAAGACATACCACTTAATCTGGCCAGAAATGAATGTCAAGTATTTTAAATTTGTAGTATTAACTTAGGGGGAGAATAGGTGGGTAAAGGTATGCTTTTTGTTTGTGGTGTTAGGGATTGAACCCAGCATGTCATGTATACTATGTAAGTGCCCTGAGCAATATCCTCAGCTTTGGGGACCAAAAACTCATGTTTTAAGCGTTAGAAGCCATCACAAGGGCTGGGGATGTAGCTCAGTGGTACTGCAAGCACAAGGTCCTGAGTACCCCCAAAAAGAGAAGAAGTCATTAAGAATTTTACAAAAGAGCCAGGGATTTAGCTCAGTGGTTCCACCACCTGTCTCCAAAGCACAAGGACCCAAGTTTTATCCCCAGTAACAAAACAAAACAAACAAACAAAAAAGAATTTTACAATAAGCAAAATTTTAGAAGTGTTAAATCTACATGTTTCTTTTTGGGAGAAGGGTCTTGCTACATAGTTCAGGCTGGCCTCAAACTCATAGCAATCTTCCAGCTTCAGCCTCCCTAATGCTGGAATTAAAGGCATGCACCACCATGCCCAACTACATTCACTTTTATGAAAGTAATTTAATCTCACCACAAGCACTGTTAACATTTAAGGCATGGGTATTCGAACTTTCAGCTCATCTGGGTTGCACTGAGGAAAGAGGAATTGTCTTGGGCCATATATGAAATATACAATGCAGTTGATGCAACATATCTTCCTTTATTCTATTATTTTAACATTAAGAAAAAGGTAACAGACATAAAACTAGTGGCTTAGTTTATCTTTCCTTATGAAACTAATGCATAAATGTGTGATTCAGTGAAAGTAGTTGCAATTCCTAATGAGTTCTCAAGGTGCTCATGAGAAACACTTGCTCTAATTTTACTCTTCATGTGCCTCAGAAATGTTCACAAATGTACATTCTGCCAAAAAGCATTGACATGAACAAGCCATGATTATGAAGTGAAGGATATTTTTCTCTGGGAAGACAGGACTTATAAAATTCTAGTAGTAGGGCTGAAGATGTGGCTTAGAGGCACACTGCCTGCCTGGCAAGTGCAAAGTCCTGAGATTGATCCCCAGTACCAAAAAAAAAAAAAAAAAAATTCTAGTAGTAAAAGAGACATGATCAAAAATTTTTTGAATTGAATGTCTGACTGCAACTTTATGCATTCCAAAAATTAATAAGCAACCATTTATATTTCTAATATTAACAATGTTGTAATTAAAACAATGTCATGGACAAAAAAAGTGATATATTTTTGTGCTTCCTATAACACAACTGCTAAAAAAGATTTTAATTTATTTATTTTATAACATAATACAAGCCCAAGTTTAATAATTAAATAAGAAAACTTACAAGTCTGTTTGTCTTCACAGGCACAGACGTAATGGTCAGTTGGAACAGTACTATCAGTGATCTCTGAGATAAGCACAGGTAGTATCTGACACAAGTAGGATCTGACTGGACAGGTGTGGTGGCCACACCGCACCACGCCACCCTATACAAGGTGCTATTGCTGCGAACACAGTCCATGCCCCAGCACTGGGCAATGAGACCATGAAAAATATCACTAAAAATAATTAATAATGTTACAAGTCTATGTTTTGGGGAGGCTGTGTTACCAGTTGTCTAGAATCTTGTGTGGCCTGCTAGCCAAGGCTGGACATACCACATGAGGTATATATATCCTCCAAGATACAATTCTCTGTTTATATACTACAACTAAGGCATTAAATTTTTTCAAAATGTCCCATAAAAAGTACTTCATACATATATTGTATGCCATTATGCTGTATGTCCTACACAATCATTTTCAAGAGCAACAGATTGTCTTGATTTGAATATACCATAATTTAGCCCCTAGTGATGACTTATTTAGGGGAATTGTTCAGATTTTTACTATTAGAACACTGCAGCAAGGGACTTAGCTCAATGGCACCACAACTGCCTCACAAGTGCAAGGTCCTGAGTTTGATCCCTGGAACAAAAAAAAAAAAAGCAAATAGAACACTGCAATGATCTCCATTTGTACATCCTTGGGAAGGCTCGTTAGGGTGAATTCTCCCTTGGGTGACTGCTAAGCCACTGATGTGACTATGTTTGAGGCTTCTGACAGCTATAGCTAGGTATTCCTTCTCACCATACCCTTTAACGGTGTGCTCTCAATCTGTTAGGTAACATACAGAATATTTTTTGTAATCCCAGCACTCTGGGAGGCTGAGTCAGGAAAACCGAAAGTTTGAGCTAAGACTGGGCAACTTGACAGGACCCTGTCTCAAAAAGGGTTGGGGTGGTACTTGGGTTAAATCCCTAGTGATGTAATAAAAAAAGCCCTTGCTATAATTTTTGGTTCATATTTATCTTACTTGCTAGTACACTTAGAATTTGCTGTGTAAAGAAAGAGAATCACTGTAAAATACAATTCTGTATAACACTTTTTCTTTAATTCTTACCCGTGGGTCAGTATCTTCTTCTTCCTCATCAGGGTTATAAGCCTCTGCACAGACTAAAATTGGAGGGAGAAAATAAAAAGAAAAATGATACGTGGTTTTAGGAAAAATAAGTGATCATAATTTCCTTCTATTCACTGTTTTCTAAAGCTGTAATGCATGATGTTTTAAAATTTTCTTTCAATTAGTAAATATGGTATGTTAGGTACCTACTAGCGTCAGACATTCTCTTAGGTACTGTAAATCCAGTTCTGTGAAGATGGTGATCCAATATAGCAAACAGTGAGACAGATCACCTACTAAATCCTGTGAGGGTGAAAAGTACAAACACCGAGGTGCTGACTCTACTGAATTATGTAGCAAGAGTGAAAACCACCAAGTACAATATACGTAACATAAACACAAGAGATATGCATATAATCACCAAAGCAATCAGTTAAAATACTGCAAAGTCATTATATGCATGTATAATTTAAAAATTAATGAGTATTTTGTTTTTTTTTAAGTTTCAGGCTTTGCCTAGGTGAGTAACTTTGCCCATGTGGATTAAAACTTTCAATTCCCCTTTCCTCAGCTTCCCAGATTGCAGGGAAGCCATGTAACACCACATTATTTCTAACATTTTTTTTCTAACATTATTTCTGATGTTGTACTGTTATAATTAACGTGTTCTTTTTTAATCTCTGAATTATAATGACAAAAATAAGTCCTCCAGGCAGCTGGCATAAGCACAGACACAAGTTAGTTACAAAGAAAAATAAGTTATAGTTTTATATACTATTGTGGCTAAAACAGCACCTGACACATGGCTTTTTGTTTTTGTTTTGTTTTGAAAGTAATTGTTAGTCTGCACAGTAACGATTATCTGTAGTCCCAACTATTCAGGAGGGTGAGGCAGGAAGATCACTTGAGACTAGAAGTTAGAGGCCAGCTGGGATACACAGCATTCAAGGCCAATCTGAGCTACAAAGCAAGATTCTGTCTTTAGACAGACAGACAGACAGACAGGAACAAGGAAAGTCTCCTTGGACTAGTAGAAAGAGGTTCTAGAAAAAGCAAGAAAAGTAAGTGAAGAAGAGTATTCATAATATGTTGTCATGGAAAAGGAGAGGAGCTGAGAATGAGGTAAATAAATGTATAACATAAACATTACATGTACATATTATTTATGAAGTTTTACAACTTATTTACTAATTTTTCTGGGTTCTGGGATGCACAACCCAGAAAGCAATAAAGTTGTTTTCCTAATGGTTAAGTTAGAAACAATAAAAGACAGGAAAAGGGAAAAAAACCTCTCCAAGGAAACTCTTTTACAAAATATTGACATTTAGGCCACGTTAATATTTCACTTATTTTATTAATTAAATTGACAGAGATGGGGGCTGAAAAACTGAACAGGAGAGAAAATAAGTCTAACTGTGTATCAGGCTGATAACAACTACAGAGCAGGAAAGGAGAGTCTATGTAGCTTCTGGACATAACAGATCATCCACTTTCAAGTGGATATTCTTGTGACAAAAACCTACTGAACTGGGGGTGGTGATATTTGCCTATAATCCCAGTACTCCAGGAGGCTGAGGCAGGAAGATCACAAGTTTGAGTCCAGCCCGGTCAACTTAATAATTTAGCAAGAGCCTGCCTCAAAAAATAAATAAATAAATAAATAAATAAAAATTAAAAAGGGGCTGGGGATATACCTCAGTGCAAAGACCCTGGGTTCAATCCCCAATACTACAAAAAAGAAAAGAAAAGAAAGAACTGTGGTTGTGGACCAGCAATACCAACTCTCCTGGGTGCAATGAAGTCACTGCAATAGTGAGCAAACAGAGAGGGTTTTGGTGAGAAGGAACAGAGGAGCAATTAAAGATTAGAGATTTCAATACAACCGCCATTTTTTAATTTTGGGTTTTTTGGTTTTTTGAGACAGGGTCTCACTATGTAGCTCAGGCTGGCCTTGAACTCACTATGTAGGCATGCCTCAAATGTGGCAATAACTCTTACCTCAGCCTCCCAAATTCTGGGATTACAGGCATGTACCACCACACCCAGCCCAAATCATCATTTCAAAACCTTATCCTCTGGTGGTAGTGGCAAGTATATAATGAATTATCTAGTGCATAAAAAGGTTTTTGTACTCATTAACAAAAACTTCTTTCAAGAATGATCTAAACCAGGCATGTTGGCACACACCTGTAATTCCAGCACCCAGGAGGCTGAGGCAGGAGGATCACTGTGAGTTTGAAGCCAGCCTGGGCTACATAGTGAGTTCAGGGCCAACCTGAACTACAAAAGGAGACCCTGCCTTCAAAAAACCAAAGGGGAAAAAAAAGAACATCCAGATTTGAAACTGATGTTGCTCAGAATACATCAAACCTGTTCCCTCTTCACAACATACCCCATTATGGCGGGGCAAAGTTATCTTCTGATACATCCCTTATATATAATAGCTATAAGGATCAGATGTAATTTCCTGCAAAACTCCATTCTGTCTTCCACATAAAGGAGTTAACAGTGACTTCCTCTGAAAACCATCATAAGGATTGAAGTAGACAAGTACTTGGCACACAGTATGGATGCCACAAGTGCCAAACTTTTGTTTTTTTCATCTTGCTATGTAGTCCAGGCTGGCCTTGAACTTGTGATCCTCCTGCCTCAGCTTCCTGAGTTCATGTACCACAGCAACTTTTTTTTTTTTTTGGTACTGGAGATTGAATTTGGGACCTTGTGCTTGCGAGGCAGGCAGTGGAACCACTGAGCTAAAACCCTGGCCTCTATTTTTTTTTTTTTTTTTAACTCTGTGGTGCTGGAAATGGAATCTAGGGCCTTGAGTATATTAGGCATACTCAGTGCTTTACCACTGAGCCACAACTCAAATCCTTTTATTTTTTAATTTTGAGTTAGTGTCTTAAGTTGCCTTGGCTGGCCTTAAACTTGTGATCCTCCTACCTCAAGAAGTTGGATAACAGGCATGCACCACTACATCCAGAAGTGCCAACTTTTTAAACTCTTATTATTACTTCTGCCCCATTTGTTCTGGTGTTCACAAAAACTAATTATTATTATCTTGGTTTTGCTGTCTATCTAATCCTTTCAACAATTGTTCTTCAATGCTGCCCTCATCACAGATTTTTGCCCTTATCAACTTTGCTCTTTTTGCCTTGTATATTTCTTGCTTAGTGTTTTTTTAGTTTCCTCAGCCTATTCTTTCCTTGGCTGTTTATTCAGAATTCATAAAAGCAATGTTTTCTTGTACCCTACTGCACATTTTGTAGTGGACCATTCTAATTTTTGTTCTCTGTGTATGTGTATGTGTATGGTGGTACTAGGGATTAAACTGAGCAATATCCTTAGCCCTTTTAATATTAAGACAAGGTCTTGCTAAACTGCTAATCTGCCCAAGCTGGGCTCAAACTTTGGTCTTCTTGCCTCAGCCTTTCAGAGTGCTGTAATTATAGGTGCATACCACCATTCTTGGCTTCTTTTGCTCCTCTGATTATCTTAATTTGTTGAATTCATTCATAGGCCCAGTAACATATGCTTCTCATTCATTAGCAGGCAAAGAATATAAGTAGTTCTTGATGCTACTCTCAGTGTAATTGTATCATGGCTAAAAGACCATTATCTACAATAAGGGTGTAGGAGCATTGGCCTGAGGTACATGTGACATGGGTATGCAGAGATAAGGGATTTTGGGGCTACAAGCCCAAAACTTCACAGGATACATGTTTAGAAATTAAAAGGTAAGTCTACAGGGCCATAAGTCCAAGTAGGATTAAGATGCATTGCATTAAAGAATGAACACTCTGGGGCTGGAGATTTAGCTCAGTGGTACCACAACTGCCTTGCAAGCATAAGGTCCTGAGTTTGATTCCCAGTACAAAAAAACAAAAACAAAACAAAAACAAAAAACAAGGAATGGATGCTCTAATCCTTGTCCTTCCCATACTGATTTATTACTTAGATTGGCCCTAAGGTCACTCATGTAACAGACCACCCTAACCTTCCCCTGTTTCCTAAATTAATTCATTCATATATGTCCTTTTTTGTCCTCTATCCTTGCTTCCTGGTTCTATCAATAAAAAGTCACCAAAGCTTCAGTTTGGGCATTTTTCCTATTAACACTGTCACATTGAGAGATCTTGGGTAAGACAGCCCCTCTGGATCCTCTTAGAAGTTAAACTAGACATAGTCTCTGAGTAATCTCTCATCCTTTGCACCATGCCATGGCTGTGAGCTGTGATACAAAGGGACAAGCTGGCTCATGCCATTTCCAATTTCATTCTGTTCTTTGGAGACAGTTACTCATGGCAGCCCTTGTCTAGCTGCATCCCAGCTTACCGTTCCTCACTGATTCTATGAACACCTGAGAAATGGTAGCCTCCAGAACATACTGTTTACAGGACTCTCCCTTCCCTGCCATAATATTCTGCCTATCCATTGAGGACCTGTATCCTAAAACAGAGAAAACTCAGAGGAAGTAGAGAAGACAGACAGCATTCCAGCCTCTGAACAGCACCTCGTGATACTCTGCAAAGGCTTCCAGTACCTGGCTGGGTAGGTCCGAGTTGGCTGAGCCCAGGAAATGACAACGGGATATAGGTAAAGACTCTATCTTTCTCCAAGTTTCAAATTTCCCAGCAATAAGGCTGGGTGCATTTATCTCAGTTCTGCCCTAAAGATGAAGGCAAACACCATCTTGATTCTGACACATTTTTGTTGCTGTATTTTGCATCTTCACAGTTTTTTCATTAGGAGATTAGGAAAGCTGCATTGAGGGTACCTAACCAGACATTATGGTAAACCGAAAATTTCTTAGTTCTCTGTGCTCTTAATGCCATTATCACCCCAGTTTTCTAAACTGGAAATCTGGTATTCACCATGAGTTTCTTTTTTTCTTTTTTTTTTTTGGTACCGGGGATTGAACTCGGGTCCTTGCGCTTACAAGGCAGGCCACCAAACCACTGAGCTAAATCCCCAGCCCCATGAGTTCATTCTTATACCTCTTATCCACATCATATTCTGCTTAAGAAATACTCTCAAATTTGACCTTTACTCACTCTTTTCTAATTGCTGCCCCTTATCTAAGACAGACTTCAAAATATCTACTTAGAATAAAGCATTTCAATAAAAACTTTCAATCTTTAAGGGATAGATGGCTAAATGAACACTATACTTTCTCTATTTTTGCTTATGTAGGAAAATATTTATCTACAAGGTTTTTAAAACTTCAAAGATGAAACTGATACAATTTTACTGACAATGACAATATTGGGCTAGTCTATTTCTAGACAGGTCTTCCTCTAATTTTGTAGGATAGTATCTTGGTAACTTAACTCATTTTCATATTTTTAAGATAGCAACTGTTAATCAGTCTTTGAGTCATTAGAGATAGTATTATAATTTAAACAAAAGTAAGCTGAGTACAGTGACACACACCTGTAATCCCAGCACTTGGGAGGCAAAGGCAGAAGGACTGCAAGAAAGTTTTGCCTGAGCAACTTAGAGAGATCCTATCTCAAAATAAAAAAATAAGAAGGGGCTGTGGATATAGCTCAGTGATAATGATAAAGCATCCCTGGATTCAATCTCCAGGAAAGAAAGAAGGGAGGGAGGTAGGGAGCATCACAGAAAAGTTATTTTCATTAAAGCTATTAATATATTTCTTTTTGTGGAATCACTTCTCATCCTTTTGGCTAAGATCAAGTGAAAGACTATGCTTTAATCTTTCAAAATTGGTTTTGAATGTACTTTCCTTTATTATTTCTTTATGGTAAGAACATCTAACACATAAGCTTTACCCTAATAACAAATTACAAGTATAGAACACAGTATTGTTAATCTTGCATAACTGAAACTTCAACAGCTACTCTCCACCTCCCTCTATCACCAGTCCCTAGGAACATCATTGTACTCTCTAGTCTATGAGTTTGACCACTTTATTTATTCACTTATTTTTTGAGTGCTAGGAATTACACCTAGGACTTTGCATGTTAGGCAAGCAATCTACCACAGAGCTATACACCCAGCTCCACCGACTCTTTTTTTTTTTTTTTTGAGGTGGGGTATGAGGGATCAAACTCTGGCCCTTGTACTTGCCAGGCAGGTGACAGAACCACTGGGCCAAATCCCCAGCAACCCCCTGCCCCAACTCTTTTAAATATATCACCTAAGTATAATCATGCAGTATTTGTCCCTTACAACCATAGTTTCACTTTGAATAATGCTGTTGTTGTTTTTAACTATATTCTCTCCCCTTCGTCCTCTTTTGTTTCCACAGTAACCTCATTGCTTCTTTCTGGTCTTGCTCCCAAATGATTACTTCCCTCATTTTCTTCATAAAATCTTTCTTATTTTTGTGCTGGGAATTGAAGCCAGGGCCTCCTGCATGCTAAACATACTCTTTAACACTAAGATATACCCCAGCCTGATCCATTTTAAAATACCTACTGACTGTTGCCCTGATGGTTGTGTGCTTGTCCCAGAGAAGGCCCAGGGCCTGTGTGATTTCCTACATAGTCTCCAGAACTGCAATGTATCTTAGAAGATACTCAAGATCTATTAAAAATAAAGATTAAAACAGCAGCACATCCTTGTTTAGGGAGGTTTATTTTGCTACAGTGCTCCAGCAGATGTCACTAGTCAGTAAAGTGACAGGTTATCCAGCACTGTGTCTTCCCAATTTTAATTGGTGCTTCTTTCATCCAGGTATGTGAATAATTACAATTTTACTTATGAGATAAAATTCTTTTATTACTACAAGGAAATGAGCAGAGATTCTGGTCCTAACCTGAGGCCCTGTGCTGCCTGCCAGTTCCCATGAATAGCCTGGGTATGTTAGTCCTCTGGGGCTGCCAAAATAAATACCACAGAACTGAGGGCCTTAAAAATTTATTTTCTCACAGTTCTGGAGGTGAGAAGTCAAAGATCAAGATATTGGCAAGTCTGATTTTTCCCAGGCCTCCTTTTTAGCTAGCAGATAGCTGCTTTCTCACTGAGTTTTTGAAAGATCTTTTCTCTTTCTCTCTCCATGTGTGTGTGTGTGTGTGTGTGTGTGTGTGTGTGTATGCACTCTCTGTCTTACCAGGACTTCTTAGAACTTTGTTTAGTTCTTAGAATTTCATTTAGTCTAAATCATAAACACACACACACACATACAAACACAGAGGTGATTGAACCTAGGGCCTCACAAATGCTATGCAAGCATTCTACCACTTTTTACTTTTCTAGCTATTTATTACTAAATTTTTCAAATTATTTCTATTTTGTTGGGATTTGTTTGAAACAAGGTCTCACTATAGAAACCACATTGGCCTTGAACTCACAGTGTAGCCGAGGCTGACCTCAAACTCACTGTGGTCCTCCTGCTTCACCCTCCAGAACACTGGTATTACAGTCATGTATTACCATACCAGGCTCTATTTTTTTTTTAAAGTGCACCCCACCCACCCACCGCCCTGTACCAGGAGATCAAACTCGGGACCTTTCACTTGTGAGGCAGGCACAGTGCCACTGTTTTGTTTTTTTTCTTAAGACAGGGTCTTGGTAAATAGTCCAAGTTGACCTTAAACTGGCAATCCATCTGCCTCTGACGTCTGAGTACCTGAAATTATAAATGTGCACCATGGCACCCAGCTCTTAATCACCCCTTTAAAGCCCTATCTCCAAATATACACTGATACAGCATCAACTTAAGAATCTGATGGGGAAACAAAGCATTCCACAACACTGGATTCCTAAATTATTTTAAGCAATGCTTAGTAATGTTTTAGCTTAAGATAGCTCCAGGTAGAAAAAACGCTGCCTATTCAGTACTGTAGTACACTACTATAAGCACGTAAGCTTTAGAGGCAGGGTTATCTGGTGCAAGGCATCAATATTTACTGAATATCTGCTATGTGCCAGGCAAAGTAGGGAGTACACTAAAATCTGAATAAAGAAACAAAACAAAACAATACAACAGAACTACTTGGAAGATTGAAGCAGGAGGATCAAGTTCTAAGCCAGCATGGGCAACTTAGTAAGATATTTTCAAAATTAAATAAATAAAAAGGGCTGGAGATGTAGCTCAGAATTACAATACATTCTTAGCATGCATGGGGTCACAGGATCGATTTCCAGCAATTATAGTAACAGTAATAGAAAAATTAAATAGAGTAATCAACCAGTATAATTTGGGGGGTTTTTGGTACCAGGAATTGAACTCAGGGCCTCACACTTGCCAGGCAGATAATGTGCTACTGAGTTACATTCCCAGCCCTCAACCAGGACAATTCTGCATTAAAATTTTCCAATGGTTGTTGAGTGTGGTAGCACATGCCTGTATTCCCAGCACTCAGAAGGCAGAGAAGCAGGAAGATCACTGCAAGTTCATGGCCAGCCTGAGCTATAGAGTGAGTTCAAGACCAGCCTAAACTACCTAGTAAGACTCTGTCTAAAGAAAAAAATTTGGGGGCCAGGGATTTAGCTCAGCAGTTCAATGGCCTGCCTTGCAAGCGCAAGGACCTGAGTTCAATCCCCAGTACCAAAAGAAAAAAGAAAAAAATTGTTTTCTAAAGGTTAAAAAATCTGAATTTTATTCAAACTTACTTTGAAAATAATCTGGGTCATACAGATAGATAAAAAGGGCAAAATACTACCAAACTAATCCCACACAAGAAAATACAAACAGATTTTCCATATTGAAAAGCAATTCTTTTGTTAACCAAAGAAATGCTAACTAAAATGATCTGATATATTGTTTTGTACCCAGTCTGTATTACTAAGACAGTAGTGGTGAAGAGACCTGTACAGGGAGCCTTTCTCCTTGCAGCTTAACTGCCGACTATCTTCAAGGCAAGACACAGGAAAAGTTAAGCCAATACTCAGTCTCTGACGGGAAAATGCCACTTCCATCTCTACAGTAGCATAATTCAGAATACCAGCAATAGTAATTTGAAAATCAGTTTTTAGATGTTGTAAAACCTTACAAACATGGAAACATATTAATAACAAATACAAAGAGATGAACCACACTAATTACAGAAATATAAAAATACATATATGATCAGAACTAAAATGAACAATGAATGGAGGAAATACAAATAATTTAACTTTTGACATAACATTTTATTCGTAGTTTTACTTAAAAGATTAGTCTATTTTCATCTAAGATATTCCTATTATACAATACCACTTGAGCAGCATGTACAAAGAAAACACATACCTGATACTCGTCTATTAAATCTACTGGGTCCTGGAACTGAAAAACAAAGAAGCAGCATTTAGTCATCAATAAACTACACCCCATTTTTATCCTCCCATTCTGCAAACATCTTTTTTTTTTTTTTTTTTTTT
>NW_022900949.1:40924532-40954135 GCF_012274545.1 Fukomys damarensis
AACATTTTTTTTTTTTTTTTTTTTTTTTTTGAGACAGGTCTCTCTATATATTCCAGGCTGGCCTTGAACTCACTATATAGCCCAGGCTGGCCTCAAACTCATGGCGATCCTCTCACCTTAGCCTCTTAAATGCTGGGACTACAGATGTGCACTAGCAGTTTTCTGCAAACATCTTTGACAACAGAACTAAGGATCTTAAAATCAAGTTGAGGAGGGAAAATAAATGAAATTAAGTTTGAGGGTTGGTTCATAGTCTTCCATATTCAACCACAAATGATAATAAAAAAATATAGAAAATAAAAATTTTCTGAAGCCAAGGTACAACCCTAGCACTCTGGGAGGCTAAGGTAGGAATATCCCAAGTTTGAGCCCCATCTGGGCAACTTAGTGAGAACCTGTCTCAAAATGAAATATAAAAAAAGAGCTGGGGATATAGCTCAATGAGAAGGTCCTGGGTTCAATTCCCAGGATAAAAGATAGATAGACAGACAGACAGACAGACACAGAGATAGACTGACAGAAAGAAATAAATAATAGAATGATCAAAGCTCTTTATCAGCTGAGTACAGTGGCACAGGACTATTATTTCAATGTACTTAAACTGGCAACCTTATTCTCTTCCTGCCAAGTACTGGGCTCTGAATCCAGGGCCTTCACAATGAGCTACATCTCTCCAGCCCTTATCTAAATTTCTGAGACAGTGTCTAGCTAAGTCACTAAGTGCTCAGACCCAGCTCAAATTTAGATCCTCCTGCCTCAGCCTCCAAGAGTGCCAGGATTACAGGTGTGTACCACCTAGCTGATTAATTTCACTTTTGTTCACATCCATGTCCCATCTAATTTGCATCATTCAAAATAAATAATAAGCCAGGCATGAAAGCACATGTCTGTAATCCTAGCACTTGAGAGGCTGAGGCACGAGGATCATTCCAAATTCAAGGCCAGCCTCAACTACACAGTGAGACCCTTTCTCCAAACAAACAAACAATAAAGTTTCCAAATTAGGTAATGTTATGATATTAAAAAGTGAAATTTTAATATTCTTAAAAGATAATCTTCAGAGCTATTATATACTAACATCTAAATTCCTTTTTTTTTTTTTTTTTTTTTTTGGTACCAGGGATTGAACTTGGGTCCTTGTGCTTGCAAGGCAGGCCACCGAACCACTGAGCTAAATCTCCGGCCCCTAAATTCCATTTTAAAGTAAATGAACATTACACTAAAATTAAAAATAAGCTGGGCATGGTGGTGCACACCTGTAATCCCAGCAGTCTAGTGGATCCTCCTCTAGCAGGATCACCACAAGATTGAGGTCAGCCTGGACCTATACAGTAGTTCAAGGCCAGCCTGAACTACATAGTGAGATCCTGTCTCCAACAAAAATTGAAAATAATTATTAAGGTATACTTCCCCTAGACATGGTGGGCTTTCTTTCATACAGGGTCAATATATTAATGAGATTTTTTTTTCAGTGCTAGGCAAGCCCTCTACCACTGAGCTTTATCCCCAGCCTTTTTACTTTTTATTTTGAGACAATATCTTGTTAGGTTGCCCAAATTGGCCTTTAACCTTCAATCCTCCTGTCTCAGCCTACCGAGTAACTAGGTAACAACATCCAGCTTGTATACTGTTTTTGTCTTTAATATTCAAAGTTTAATCTGAGTATTTTTATTTTTTTTAAAATGTATTTAGGGTTGGAACTGTAGCAGCACTTGCCTGACATTCATGAGGACTGGGTTCCATCCCTGGCTCACCAAAAAAACTAAAGAATGAAAAGAATACACAAAATAACCCTTCATCCTTGAAAAAAGAGAAACTTCAGAATTAGTGAAAAACAAACTGAAGATGGCTCAGACAGACAAAAAAAATGAAGTCTCTAAAATAAAAACTTGCAAGACAAGCATCATTTATCGTAAGACTAGAATTATTTTCTCATATAGCTTGACTCAAAAGTCATGTGATTAGAACAAATAGGCAATAACTCACAAGAAAAACACATGGAGCCACCACTGATACACTTTACAACTGTCCCTCACTTCCTTCACAATGAAAAAAATGGCAAAATTAATCCACCTACCAGAAAAATAAGACAATGAGATCAGGCCAACAAGTGTATGTCGGGTGACCCTTCTATGTCATACACTGTTTTACAATTTGGGAGACTTTAGCAGACAGAACAAAGTCCCCTGACTTTATGGAGCTTGCATTCAGAAGTGAGGGTGATGGGAGAGACTGTCCTTGAATCATCTGAAACACATGTGTCTGTCACTCAGTTAGACAGATCAAGTGCACACCAGCTTATCCTTAAGCTTATGAGATTTCCATAATTAAGAAACCAAAGAACATGATTACAAAATGTAAGTTATAAAACTCAATGAAACAAGAGTGCTATCAGAGAATACCTTAAAGAATTAGACATCAAAATTACAGAACTGTCAGGCTTGATCTGGCCATGACCTGGTTAATGATTGTGTTGTTCAATTCCAAGTTAGTTTTAGCAGATACATAAAACCGCAGCTCTTAGCATAAACATGCTGCTCCTTCAGGAGGCTAAACAACAGAAGCAGACTGTGCTGTCTCCCAGCAAACAAACAGAACAGAATATCACAGAAAAAAAAAAAATACAAAAAACTACAAAGTATAGCACAAAATCTTCCCAGTGCTAAGTTACCTGATAACATCCATACATGTGCCTCAACTGCTACATGGACCCTGACCATAAATATTTGCTCCAACCCCATATGTGACAAACAAGACAGATCCTTTCCCAATCTCCTATAAATCTCCCTACTTTTTTCTTTGTTCACCACTGAGATTCTCTAAGCCAGGGTCATCCAGACACCAAAGGTAGAGTGGTCATTCCTTTGCTATTGAATCCACTTGTTTACAAAAGCAAGCTAAGACTTGAGTGAGAGGACCCAAGTTTTGAATTCCATTCCCAGGCCACACCTGCATTCTCGTGGACAAGAGAAGAATGAATGTGGTGTTGCAGAGACAGGAATACTAGAAGTAGTCCTTGCCTCAGAAGCCCCTCCATGGCTGGGTTGAGTCTCAGGAGACCTTCTAGTAAGAGTGTGTACTGCTCTTTTCTTGTTGTTGTTTTGTTTTTGAGGCAGGGTCTCACTATGTAGCTGGCCTTAAACTCACTATATAGCCCAAGCTGGCCTCCACCATGCTGACCCTCCTGCCTCAGCCTCCAGAATGCTAGGATTATAGGCATGAACTACTACGTCTAATACTGCACTTATCTGGGAGAGAAAAACCAGTCTATAGTCATGCAAAAATGGGAGGGACCATCTTGTCCCTCTACCTTATCATCAGCCCAGAGTTGCAGATCAACCACAGTCTGGCAACCCCTTTGCTGAGGAAGACATGGCCAATGCCAGGAGGTAGTCTCGAGTCTTGAAAGATTTATCCCTTACATATATTAGTTGTCCTCCACTTGTATTACAGATCTTTCCCTAGCAAGGATATGGGATACTTGGGCATGTGTACAATTGGGTGAGACAAAATGTATCTGTCTATCCAAAATCACATCTAAATATTCCAAAAATGACCTAGATTTTTACTTTCCTCCCACTGCCATTATAGTAGTGAGGTAGATGAGGGGGAAAAACTGGTTAAGCAAGTGGGTGTGACCTGTCAGTTTGGGGAACCCAGGATACATGTGTAGAACATAATGACTCTACAACGCTATAACGAGACCAATCAGAAAGTCTGCAACTCTTCATTTACATTTGGCCTGAAACCTAGGAGGCCTTTGATATGACATCTTAGAGTAATTCCTAGAAACACAAAAACTAAAACTGACTCAAGAAGAAAATCTGAAGAGACTTGTAACAAGTAAGGACATCAGGGCCAGGGAGAGCTCGTGCTCAGGCAAGGAGGAAGGGGAAGAAATGGCAGATTGTGGTGCTACGGGCTGTGTAGATATTATGCCTTTAGTTGTTGCTTTAGAAAACCTAAATTTAAAAAGAGTAAAAAAAGAAATGAGCCTCCACCACCTCCTCTTTGATGATATCCCATTTCACAGACAATGTCCTCTGTGCTGTATTTGCCAATGAAAGTGGACAATTTTTACTTCTAGCAGATAAATGTAAGTAGCAGTGCAGGGATGACCTCTGCTTCCTGTACCTTGATATGCAAAAGGCTCTCCTAATACTCCACATTCAAACTGAAAAGGAATATTGAAATCTCTAATGAAGCTGCTGTGTGTATTTATGAATATTAATTAATAAAAACTGTTTGGACGGTTTACCTTAAAAAGGAAGAAAGACTTAACAAAGAAGATGAAAGACTTATACACTGAAAACCACAAAACATGGCTAAAAGAAAAACTCATTTCCTAACTTATCATATGCCACTACATTAACAGCATAACAAAACAGTCATCACTGGCCAGATAATGTGGGCACACACCTGGAATCTGATGCAAGGAGGATCTTGAATTCAAAACAGGTATTGGTAACTCAGTGTAACACTGATTGAAAAAAAAAAAAATTAAAAAGGGCTCAAGTCATATAGCTAAGGGTACAGCACTTGCCTAGTATATGCAATGTCAATCCCTGGTATTGCTTAAAAATAAACAAATATAAACCTTTTTATTGGTATATATGTTTGCAATATATACTAATTATATTTATTGGAGGGCTGGCATATACATAAAAATATGTAATGCCGCATATAAATACATAACATCTTGATCATTTTCAATTCCCATTAACTCTCTCCCCCCAATACTTTTTCATCTGCATGCTTCTTTAACTTATAATAATAATTTAGAAATTACAATATATTGACCTAAAATTTTAAAATGGTGAGCCACTTAAAACCACTGTTAGGACTGCAGCTGTAGCTCAGTAGAATACTTGCCAACTGGGCCAGGGCATGGTAGCACACACCTGTAATCCCAGCACTCAGGAGGCTGAGGCAGGAGGATCGTTGTGAGTTCGAGACCAGCCTGGGCTATATAGCGAGTTCCAGGTCAGTCTCAACTACATAGTGAGATCCTGTCTCAAAAAGCCAAAAAAAAAGAATACTTGCCAAGCACTCACAAAGCCCTGAATACCATCTCCAGCACCACAACAAAATAAAATATGGTTACTATTAAAAGTTTAAAGTAATTTATCATGTATAAATAATTTTTTAAATTTCTAAAGTATTTCCTGTTACTGTGAAATGAGTTCAAAAGTATTAAAAGATGCTGACACTATAGTGGAAAAATATAATTAAAAAATGAAACTACAGGAGTTGGGAATTTAGCTCAGTGGTTCCACTACCTGCCTCGAAAGGGCAAGGTCCTGAGTTTGATCCCCATTACCAGAAAATAGGGGCCAGGGATTTAGCTCAGTGGCACTGCACCTGCCCTGCAAGCGCAAGGTCCACCTAAATTCGATCCCTAGTACAAAAAAAGAAACAGACCTCAAAAGCTTGAATGAATTAGTGAAGGTAAACGAAAGGAGTAAAAAAAAAAAATGCTGCCTGATAAACTTAGGCTATGTAATTTCTATTTTTTTGGTACCAGGGATTGACCTCGGGACCTCACATTTACAAGGCAGGTGTGGTGCCACTGAGCTAAATCTCAGGCCCCTCATGCTATGTAATTTCTAATTAGTACATGTGCACCAGACAAAGCAGGCAACTAGTATAACAACCATGGGGAAACCCTCCAGCAAGAAACAATGCCCAACATGCTCTTTTTTTTCTATTATAAACAAATATTATAGGGATTCAGAAGACTTAACAGGTTACCTGATCTGAAAAATTTATCTCAAAAACATTGAGTGCTATCTCAGTGGAAACTAAAATTTACCATCTTTAATAGAACAAACTCCAAAATACTGACACACTCTGAAAAGTAAAACATGGTTCTTTGTATAAGTGGACAATTCTATGTGGTAAATAACATTAAGAACATACTGCCTGGGTGTGGTGCACACCTGTAATCTCAGTACTCTGGGAAGCTGAGACAGAAGGATTGCAAATTCAAGCCCAGTCTAGACAATTTAGTAACTTGCTTGCCTAAAAAATAGGACTGGGATGTACTTTAGTGTGAAGGCCCTGGGTTCAATCTCCAGTAATGAGAGAGAAAGAGAAAAAAGGAGAGACAGAGACAGAGAGACAGACACGCTGGGAAAATTGAGAGCATTTTGAAGATCTCTCTTTTTTGCGGGTGGGGGGATTGAAGTCAGGACCTTGCGCTTGCCAGGCAGGTACAGGCATGGCGCCACTGAGCTAAATTCCAGTCCCAGGTCTCTCATTTTAAATTCAAATGTGATGAACAAGATAACAGAATCTTCCTTACAAATGTCACAGGAAATGGGATAAAACTGAAGAATCAAAAATAACCAACAGCGACAAATCAAAATTCAAGAGGTCACAAGATTCCACAGCTATTGAAAAGGCCTAGAATGCACTGAAATGGCTCACTAATAGCAAAACACATGCAAAGCTGGGCAGAGAGCACGTTGGCAGCATTGGCTATATAGAGAGACAGAGGACAGCAGAGTATTAAAGAGGGCTTCATATACACAGCCTAATACTGTAAATGTCAAAAGTGAAATATGAAGCAGATGTCAGGGCAAGCCCCTAAAAAGGATAAAAGCAATGAAGGGCTTTCCAGGAAGGGCTGCCTTCAGTAAGCCCCAGCATGCCAGGCCCCCCACAGGCTAGGGGTGATAAGAGTATCTCTGCACAGATGAAACAGCTGCCTAAAGAAAGGTGCTAAAGACAGGAAAGTTTTGGGAGGAGTGTAAATCTCCGGGATGACTGGAAACAAAAGTGATAGAGAAAATACTCTTGAAGGAAGGACCATTCAACCAGCCAGGAAAAGACCCAAGAAAGTATTCAGCAATACAATTGGGGATAAGAACCAAACAATGTACTAAGAGGCTCGTGACTGTCTCACAATTTTTTTCTTTCTTTCTTTTTTTTTTTTTTTTTTTTTTTTGAGACAGGGTCTCACTACTCAGGCTGGTCTCAAACTCACAGCAATCCTCCTGCCTCAGCTTCCTGAGTGCTGGGATTACAGGTGTGCGCCACCACACCTGGCTCTCACAATTTTTAAAAAGAAAAAAAAATCCATCATTTCACACAAACAAATTCATTTTGCTTTCTCTGCAGATCAGAAGGGGAAAGGATTATATATTTTCTTCACTTTTTTTCTTTCTGTAGAACAGCATGATTAAATGAAGATATATAGTCATCAAAGCTAAAAATAAATAGTGCATTTGTAGTTTCCACTGCTACATGCGAATATGTGGTAATAACAAGGCCTAACTCACTGAGTCTTATCTCTTGTCTGTCCACATTTTATTTTACTTTATTTTTTTATTTACTTTTGGAATCAGTCTTGCTCTGGAGTTCAGGCTGGCCTCAAACTTTCAGCAATCTTCCTACCTCACCTCCCCAGTGCTGGGATTACAGGTGTTCACATCACACCTGGCATTTGTCCAGCATTTTATATTCATTTTCCCACTATCTGCTTACAGAAAGACTCTGATCCCATTAGGACCTCTGACTATATAATTTACACACCATATTTCCTTGAAAATAAGATCAGCCTTATATTGATTACTGCTCAAAAAAATGCAATAGGAATTAACTTCAGATTATACTGTGATTAGCAAGCCCTGGTTCAGTGGGCATCAGATACATAGGTGGGTGACCAAAATAGATGGACTCATACTCCCATCCCTTTCCAAGAACTCCTTTGATCTTTCCAGATCCCCTTCCTACATGACTTGTTTCTCTACTGGATCAATATTAGCTAAGCAACTACACTTCCAACTCTACAGGTTGACTGTTGTTTGACCCACATGGTACCCCATTATGATTTTGCGTATAAATTATGCCTGACAAAGAGTGTTGGTGGCCACTCACTTAGGACCACTCCTGGAAAATCATGAGCTATTCTTCTCCCTATTGCCTATAAATTTTCCTTATCTTCTTCCTTTGGTTCATGACTTCATTCCTTGAAGTTGTGAGACCATGAACTCAGAACATTTGATATCTAACAGGTTGGGAGTAAAATTTTTCCTGTATCACTACCCTTCTTCCTTTCCTCTTGGCAGAGGAGACTTTCTAAAGTTCACTGGATAGTGGAGACAGTTACTGATTTAGGTTAGTTAAGTGGCTTAGGAACAAGAAGATAACAGATTCAAGATGAGAAAAAATGTAAACAGTTTAATAACAGACCAACTGTCTCAATGTTTACTCTACAAATGTCAATCAAATGGTATCCTTATAGCTGGGCATGGTGGCATATGCAAGTAATCCCAGCACTCGGGAGGCTGAAGCAGGAGGATTGCGGTGAGTTTGATATCAGCCTGGGCTATACAGTGAGTTGCAAGGCAATCTGAACTACATAGTGAGACCCTGTCTCAAAAAAACCAAAAAAACGACCCCCCAATGGTATCCTTATAATTAGTATTCAAGATGAACATTATTCAATCTACAAATAAGGATGCTGTTGTAAATTCTAAAATTGTAAAATGTCAGCGCTACAGAGTACCTATGAGGTCATCTGGTCCTGCTATGGCAAGTAGGCTTTATCTCACAAGGTAACTAAATGATGTCACTGATGCACCTGTCATCCTTGACTCCTTCTCTTTTATTACTCATATGGACTTCTTTTCCCCCTTGTACTTACTCCCCGGGGGATCAGTCTACCAGTCACCATTCTCCACTTATTCTAGACTGGAGCATATCATTTTCTGTGGGATGACTTGAAGTAGTCTCCAAACCTGTCTTTCCACTGCCAATTCTACTCCACAACCTTTTATTTTTCCCTGGGAACCAGGGACTGAACTCAGGACCTTGCACTTTCCAAAACCATCTTCACATATTCATCAGAAAGATCCTAAGAGCCAGGCGTGGTGGCACATGCCTATAATCCCAGCACTTGGGAGGCTGTGCCAGGAGGATCGCTGTGAGTTCAAGACCAGCCTGGGCTACATAGTGAGTTCTGGGTCAGTCTCAACTACATAGTGAGACCCTGTCTCAAAAGAAAACAAAAAAACAAACAAAAAATGATCTTAACATTTAAGAAGATGATTTGGAAGCCTGTCCAAGTACTGGGGATTCAACTCAGGGCTTCATGCACACTAGACAAGCAGGTGCTCTACCACTGAGTTATACCTCTAGCTCCTTTTGTTTTTTATTTTGAGACAGTATCTCATTAATCACAATACTACCCTGACTGGCATTAAACTTGTGATCCTCCTGACTCAGCCTCCATAATAGATGAAACCACAGGGGTGCACCACTGTGCCCCGCTATTCTCTAAAGATTTTTAAGTACAAAATGCCTTTAAATCAGCAAGAATTCTACTTCTAGGGTTGGGGATTTAGCTGTGGGGCCATGCCTATCTTGTAAGCACAAATTCCTGAGTTCCATCCCTGGTACACAAAAACAAACAAAATTCCACTCTTAGGAATATGTTCTAAATAAAAAGCACTTATACACACACAGATGTATATGGATATGTACACTACATACTTATGCAATGTGTATATGTGTATATGTGTGTATATATATATATATATATGTGTGTGTATATGTGTGTATATATATATATATATATATATACACACTCAGCATAATTGTTTAATGCAAAAGAAAGATAAAACAAACAAAACAAAACTTCTGAAAGAAAAAGCATATAATCCTAGCACTGAGAGGCTGAGGCAGGAGGACTGCCACAAGTTGGAGGCCAAGGCCAGGATGAACTACACAGTGAGACCTTGTCTCAAAACAAAAAGAAAGGGGAAACAAAAATTGACTAGAAAAATAAAATCATCTGGAATGTAGCTCAATAGTAGAGTGCCTGCCTAATATGCAAGGCCCTGGGTTCAATTCCTAGAACCACCAAAAAAAAAAAAAAGACACATCAAGAAAATATTGATACAGCCATACTCTTAAGTGAAATAAATAGGACACGTGTAAATACTGAAATTTCTCTGGTGTGAAAAACTAAAAGTGTAAATAAGATTCAAATTGTATAACTGATAATGTGAAATAGGAAGAAAAGGGCTAAAGGTGTTGGGCAAGTGGGAAGGATAGGGAAAAGGAAGTAAGGGAAAATGAAAAAATATGAGAAAAGGAAAAAATGGAAACAAGATCTTTGTAAATAGGGGAGGGGGTGAAGGGAGAGCAGGGATATGGGGAAAAAAATGAGAACCAAGATCTGTCACGTAAAGGTACAAGATCCCAATGATGAATGTAACTGTACTGTATACCTAAAAAGCACCAATAAACTCAATAAAAAAAAGATAAAGCTTAAATTTCCTCTATAATATGCGTTTCTGTAGGTTCCACTCTACCTTTCCATAAATGACTTCCATTCAATAGAGATTATATTTCAACAATGGATTTTTTGGGGAGTATTGGGGAACAAACTAGGGTCCTTGTGCTTGTGAAGTAGGCAACGGAACCACTGAGCTAAGTCCCCAGCCCCAACAACGGATATATTTTAAAAGGCTGTGACTTCATATTATTATTGTAAAAAATATAAACTTTATAAACTTGAAATACCAGAAAATAAAGAAAATGTGCACACACACAAAAAAAGAAATTATTGGTACAGAGCTCTCTTGCAGCCATTAAAATGGATGTGATAAACCTATACTAAGCAGGGTGTGGTGATACATGCCTGTAATCCCAGCACTAGGGAGGCTGAGGCAGGAGGATCACTGCGAGTTCGAGAACAGCCTGAGCTACATAGTGAGTTCCAGGTCAGTCTCAACTACATATTGAGACCATGTCTTTAAAAAAAACAAAAACAAACAAACAAAAAAAAACCTAAATAAATAAATAAATAAAGACAGTTTGCTAAATTGCCTACAGTAACCTCAAAATTGTGATCCAGCTGGGCATGGTGGCGCACGCCTGTAATCCCAGCACTCAGGAGGCAGGAGGATTGCTGTGAGTTTAAGACCAGCCTGTGATACATAGTGAGTTCCAGGTCAGTTCTAACTACATAGTGAGACCCTGTCTCAAAAAAAAAAAAAAAAATTTGTGATCCTGCTGAGTAGTAGTAGTGTTATAGGCATGGGCCACTATGCCTAGCATCAATTAAAAAAAAAAAAACAACAGCAAAACACAGGATTTATTATTTTTAGAAAAATCATCTTTGAGATGGGCTTGGTGCACACCTGTAATCCCAGAATTCAGGAGGCTGGAATAGGAGGATTACTCAAGAGGCGAGCCTGGGCTACACAGTGAGTCCATGGCCAATCTGACTACACAGCAAGACCCTGTCTCAAAAGAACAAAACAACAACAACAAAAAATCATCTTTGCACCTCTGTGACCTAACATGGAAAGTAACTCTCATGTCCATTATCAATAAGCCAGTCTGAATTTTTACAAACATTGTTCTCTTGCTTGCTTTACTCTCTGTTCTTCAAAGGATTACCTGTTAAAATAACGAGAAATTGCTTTACCCATAAAAAATTAAAATATTAAAATTTTTATTAATCTTTATCTGAAGATGAATGCATAGGCATATCCATTAATTACATAAAAGCTTATCCTGGACATAGTCATTTGCCTCTATTTCAAACTCAGTTTCTTCTACCATAAAATGAACCCAGATCATTTCCCACACCAGATATGGTGGAAAGGTTCCCCCATATACCAAGTAAACAATCAGGTCTGTAAGCAGCCACAGAAACCAGCTGGGTATCTTCTAATTTGATTCAATTGTGACATTATCTACCTGGAGATAGCACCAAATTCCACAGGTTGAAGACTCAGTCCTTAACACTGCTCCCCACACTTCAAATGTCAGTAACTTATCAGTTTATTATAAGGATATTACAAAGGATACAAATGAAATGTGTAGAGCAAGGATAGGAAAATGGCTGTGGAGCTTCTCAGCCTTCTTTGGCCTGGACAAGCCACCATCCAGGAATTTCCACATGTTCAAGTACCTGCAAGTTCCCTGAATCCTGTCTTTTTATGTGTTTAGGAAGACTTCACTGCATATCTAATATCAATATGCCAAGTGGGTATATTAGTCAGCCTTTTGTTGCTGGGACCAAACTTTGAACATAACACAGTTTAAAGGAGAAAATATTTGTTTTGGCTCATCATTTCAGAGGTTTCAGTCCAGGGTTGGCTGCTTCCAAGGCAGAAATGGCATGGTAGGGGAAAGCTGCTCACCTCAAACAACCAGAAAGCAGAGAGAGAGAACAGGGAGAGAGGAAAGGAGTGTAGACTAGACATACTTTTCAAAGGCACACCCTCAGTTATCTACTCCCTTCAACTGGCCCACTTCCTAGCAGGCCATGCAGTGATGAACTTATCAGTAGACTAGTTCATGATTAGTTAGTTCATCATCTCCAGGCCCCATCTCTAAACACTGTTGCATTGTGGATAAGCCTTCAATACATGAGTCTGAGGACACACTTCATGTTCCTAGAGAAATCCAGCAAGGCTATTCAGATTCTTCTCTACCACTCTGTGCAACATTTCTTCCTCCTGGGTATGGGACAGGACCCCTTCTGATAATCTAGGTCACAGAAAGCTGGCAAAGATTAATTTCTTTAACCTACTTTGGGGAAGAGAAATTCTAGTTTCTACAGTCTTTCTTGGGGAAGGAGTGAGGAGCCAGGAACCAGAGACAGACCAAACCAAAAACAATCATGATATCACATTTGGTCACTGCTTGTCTAAGTTGATTTCAAAACTCAGTAATAAGCCATAAACTGCAAGCTAAAAACCATAGCTCTGGAATGCACAGCAATTCTCAGATTGATAAAAGAGGGGGCAATGCCTGTGCCATTTTATAAGTGTTCTCAAGATGTTCTGTCCTCCTACCTTGTACTAAAACCAACAGGTAGTAGCCAGAACCTTCCAATTTATGACACAAGTAGTGTCTGAATAAATTAATTCACTATTTGACCTATTATGTACCAGACACTGTATTACCAAATGGAGAAATGTGGAATTTACATTCTAAGGGAAAAAAATAACAGAAGATGTTCTATCAGGTTACCATGAATATAAAGACTGATCAAAAAATAATGTTTAGGGACAGGAGATTTAGCTTAGTGGCACTGCACCTGCCTTGCAAGTGCAAGGTCCTGAGTTTGATCCCCAGTACCAAAAAAAAAAATAATAATATTTAAATTTTAAAATCACTATAGTAGGCCAGGGATTTAGCTCAGTGGTTCTGCCACCTGACTCCTAGGTGTAAGGTCCCTAGTTTAATCCTTGGTACAAAAAAAAAAAAAAATTATAACAGTAAAGGACAGGTCTGGGGATTTAGCTCAGTTTCACCACCTGCCTTGCGAGCACAATGGCCAGAGTTCGATCCCCAGTACCAAGAAAAAAAAAAAACAAAAGAAACCCAAAAACAGTAAAGGACACGTTTGCCATAAATTCCCCTCGATGCACTCTCCCTGCTTTGAACATACTTATCCCATTATACTTGCCACTTTCTGCAACAGTTCTGGAAGTGAGTGTCTTTATGAGGTGGGACCAAAAATACAGTAAGTGCTGCTGCTGCACACTATCCAAAGGAAAGGTAGGCTCATAAAAACATCACAATGTGTAGTCATCCACTTTATTCACCAGATCTGATACCATGAGATATCAAGCTCTTCCCCAAAGTCAAAATGACAATAAAAGGTAAACATTTTCAATTGATTCGTGACACCAAGGTAGCTACAAAAACAAAACAAAGTCATTCACATAACAGAAGGAAAAGGCAGAATTAGAGAGCAGAGTGAAAGGTACATACAAAAGTGTGCCCTAACCAGGAGTGGTGGCAAACACCCATAATCCCAGGACTCTGGCAGACTGAAGCAGAAGGATCACAAGTTCAAGTCAAGCCTAGTCAATTTAGCAACTAAGTGAGACCCTGTCTTAAAATACAGAAGGGCTGGGATGTAGCTCAGTGCAAAGGCACTGGGTTCAATCTGCAGTACTGAAAGAGAAAAAAAAACAAAAAACTGGTAACTGAGTTCTAGCCAGTAGGTTATAGGTGGAATTAATGTTGCCAATCCAGGCTGGCCCCTAAAAATCCTCCCAATGGAATCTTTCACAATCTCTTCTTTCTTTCAAACAGACGCACAGGATCCAGCAGAAAATTGACACTCCACAGCCTTTCCCAGACAGGATGTTCTGAGAGAACTAAGCCTTAAAATGACTGGAGTGACAATTCCCTCAGTTTTCCCAAGGACAGGATAAAGCCAGTTCCATTCCTAGAAAGTAGAGAGAGGGTAACTCATTATATACAATGGCTATCATAGGGCATAGTTCTTTTTCTTAAACTTCCAGTTGAGAAGATCTATTCTAGGGGATTAAGAGTTGAGAAGATCTATTCTAGGGGATTAAGGAACGAGGGTCTAAATGAGCACATAGAACAGAGACCTAGCTAAACTGATGCATTATGGACTATGACCTAAGTGAGGAGAGAGAAAAATTAAAAGCCAGGTATGGAGCTGAGGATTTAGCTCAGTGATTTCCCTGCCTGCCTCGAAAGTGCAAGGTCCCAAGTTCAATCCTTGGTACTGAGGGGGAAAAAAAAAAACCAGGTACAGTGGCACACACATGTAATCCCAACACTCTGAGAGGCTGAGGCAGGAGGATCACAAGTTTGAGCACAACACAGGCAACTCAGCAACTTAGTGAGACCCCATTAAGATAAAAAATAAAGAGCTGGGAATGTACAACAGTGGGTTCAATCCCAAGTACCCAGGGGGAGGAAAAGCCTACATTCAAAAGGATAAGTCTTATCAGTAAAAGATTATAATTCATACATAAGAATCCATGAGTCCATACTAATCTATATTAATAAATACATGGGTAAGAAGGTATGATAGTTAAGCTTAGCTGTCAAAGTGACTGGATTAAGAGACTAACAGCTAGGTTAGGAGACAGTACACACACCTATGGATGTGCTATAGGGAGAGGGCTTGTTGGAATAAGCCCCTGGAGGCTGTTGCTCTTCCCCCGAGCTTTATTTCCCAGTGCCATAAAGGGAGAGGCTTTCGCAGGGAGTGGTGGCATATGCCTATAATCCCAGCACTATGGAGGTTGAGGCAGGAGGATTGTTGAGAGTTCCAAAGCAGCCTGAGCTATATAGTGTATTCAAGGCCAGACTTAACTATATAGTGAGACACTGCCTCAAAACAAAAAAAGAAAAGCGAGCAGGTTTTTCTCCACACACCCTTTTGCCTCAATATTTCTCCTTGGAATCCACCATGGACTGAAATCTCTGAAACAGGGAGTCAACTTAAGCTTCTCCTCAATTTAAATTGCTTGTGTCAGGTATTCTATCCTGTAACAAGAAGAAAGTTGTCTAACACAGAAGGGGAAGCTCTTTCTTGTAATAGAACCCCAATCCATAAAATACAGAATGCTCGCTGGTATGAGGCTTGTCTAACATGAAGCAAGGAGCCAGGTTCAAACCCCATCACAGAAAAAAAAAATTATAGAAAAAAATTTCACTAATAATAGCATTATAAACTTATGTGAGGATAAACTTAAGAAATGTAGGGCCAGAGATTTAGCTTAGTGGTGCTGCCACCTGCCTTGAAAGCACAAGATCCCCATTTCAAACCCTGGTACCAAAAAACGGAAAGAAGAAAGGGAGGGCGGGAGGGAGACAGGGGAGCGGGGAGGGGATCTGGCTGAATGTGGTGGTGTGGTGTACACCTATAATTCCAGCACTCAGGAGGCTGAAGCAGGAGGACTGGTACAAGTTCAGCAGCAAAAACCCGACCCATAAAACCAAAAAAAAAAAAAAAAAAAAAAAAACCAAAAAACAAAAAAAACAAAAAAAAAAAAAAAAAAAAAAAAACAACCAAAAAACCAAAAAGCAACAACAACAAAAAAAACAAAGACCTATATTAACAAAAAATAATTAAGGTTGTGGGCCAGGGATATAGCTCAGTGGCACTCACACCTGCCTTTCAAGAGCAAGGTCCTGAGTTCAATCCCTGGTACCAAAAAGAAAAAGAAAAAAAAATTACGGAAATTGATGGCATTTGTTTTGTTTTGTTTTGTTTTTTGTTGTTTCTTTTGGTACCAGGGATGGAACTTGGGCCCTTGCACTTGTGAGGCAGGCAGTGGAACCACTGGAGCCAAATCCCCAGCCCTGATGGCATTTTTTAAACATTAAAAATGATCAAACTTGGCATTACCAGTAATGAGACAAATAAAACATGTACTCCTGCTATAATGCACTAAGTCCACCACAGGTCCAATCTGTGATATTCTTACCACTGATATTTTCACCCAAAATGCATAACCTAAATTCAATCATGAAGAAAGAGACAAATCCAAATTGAGAGACATTCTATAAAATAACTGGCCAGTACTTTTAGAAATATCAAAATCTGCTGGAGATTTAGCTCAGTGGCATCATGCCTGCCTGGCAAGCACAAGATCCTGAGTTCAATTATCAGTATTGGGGAAAAAAAATTTTTGGATGTCTAAAATGATGTGGAAAAAAAATGGAATCCAGGTACAGTGGTGCACACTTTCCTAGCACTTGGGAGACTGAGGCGGGAGGATCACTGCAAGTCTGAGGCCAACCTGGGATACATAGTGGGTTCAAAGCCCACCTGGAATATATTATAAGATCCTATCTTTAAAAAAAAAAAAACTCAAGGGCCGGGGATTTAGCTCAGCGGTTCGGTGGCCTGCCTCACAAGCACAAGGACCCGAGTTCGATCCCTGGTACCAAAAAAATAAAAATAACTCAAAACTTTATATTCTCCTTGTCTGCATTTGTCCTCCATCCTGGCCTTTTTGCCATTTCCTCTTACTTCAAGATCTTCTCTTAGAATACCTTCCCACAACTTCACTTAGTTAACTCCTGTTTCAATCTCTTCAATTGAGATAGTGATTACCTCCTCAAAGCCTTACCTGACTTCTGATGAGCTCAAGTTTTCTGTTACCTATTTGGGTTTTAAGAAGCTTCATGAGATGAGTCTGATGTATAGCAAATAAAGAATCACTGTTATAAACTGCTAACATAAATCAGAGTAATTCATAGCTTCTTCAGCCATGAAATGAGGACACCTCTCCAGCAACTCTGTGTTTTAGAAATATTTAATTATTAATTTCAACAGGTTTTTCCATGGTTATGAAGAAAATGGCTGAAGCACTAGTTCTAATGCCCCTAATATTCAGAAGGTGTTGGCACATTTCTGTGAGCAAGGCTGGCTTTAATACACATGTGATTTTGCTCATACCTCAGAGGGTTGTTTTTGATGTTTCCAGTGCTAAAACAGGAAATTAGAGATGGCAAAGCTGGCTGGGGAAACAGAAGTGACTTGTTAATTACAAAATCCCAGATGGACGTAGGGGCATCTACCTGCAATTCCTGCACTTGGGAGACTAGGGCAAGAAGATCACTGAGTTCAAGGCCAACATGGACTATACATTGAAATGCCATCTCAAACAAAACAAAGTCCGAGGACATATATGCTCAGAACAGTTCCCAAATCCCTGCATGTGGACTTCTCATGAGAACTTAAACAGATTTTCAATGGGGTGGGCTAGACCACACATTAGCCTGAGGACTAGGTGATACAAAAAGGGCAGTTACCACTGAGTTTTGGCCTCTATGTTCTCTTGCACAGCGGCCCACACTCATCCTATAGAGTGTACTTCTTTTCCTACTCTTACTTGGCCCAAACTTGCTCTGCAGAGCCTGTTTCTTTTCTTAATTTTAATAAAACTTTGCTATCATTTGTGCTTGTCTTGACAATTCTTCCTTAGGACAGAACCCAGAAATCACCTCCAAAGGAAACTTCAGCACCCCAAACACAGTAAAAAGTACTAGAGACTAAACCTAGGGCCTTGCACACACTAGACAAGTGCTGTACCACTAAGCCATATTCCTAGGCCCCAGTTATCTTTTCTTGTATTTTAAAAAAGAAGTTAGGCCAGGGATTCAGCCACCTGCCTTGTCAAGCACAAGGATCTGAGTTTGATCCCCAGTACCAGGGGAAAAAAAAGAAGTTAGTTTTACTGTTTTTCTTTTTTTTTTTTTTAAGACAGGGTCTCACTATATAGTTCAGGCTGGCCCTGAACTTATTTTAGATAGGTGCATTAATTGCATGTCTTGTAGGCAGCTAGACAGGGACCCCCCCTTCAAGGCGCCAGCCCTCTAAGAGCCAACAAAGTGAGGAGCTAACATGGAAAACAATTGAGGCACATTCACTGGTTAGCATTATAAAAAGAAGAGATACTATTTCCCATAGAGATAGCAGTTATTGATATTCTACATGGGAAATTCCTTGTATGTGACTTGTTTTCCAATTTGATCCCCATTTAATCAATATTACCTGGGCGGCTGTACTTGTTATCTTATTATTTAGTTATGGTTTTGTCCCACCTCATAAATTTTTACTGGGTCTTACAGTTTTGTCCCAGTTTGCATCAGCCTCACCACATGGCTTTGCTGTATTAAACCCTTTGAAAAGTGGGGTGGGTGGGCAACCCACTTTCTCGTTTTCCTTCTGACTCTCTTAGACAGAAGCTTTCTTTCTCTCAATTTTTCCTACTCTTAACCTCTGCTGTTCCTACAATTCATTCTTTGATTTTTAGAGAACAGGAACTCATGTTTCAGATATCTAACGGGTTTGGGAGTTATATCTATTCCCCCTATATCAAACTCACTATGTACCCCAGGCTGGCCTTGAACTTGTGGCGATCCTCTTGCTTCAGCCTCCTGAATGCTGGGACTACAGGCACGTGGTGCCACCATATCCAGCTTTTTTATTATTACTACTTCTCTTATCTTGTCTCTTATGTCTCTCTATTATTTCCATCCAAACCCTCCCTGTGCCCCAAATAAGAACATTTTCAGAGCCTATCTATGTGTACTCACTTCTCCCCCCCTCATCTTTCCAGGCAATTTCTATATTCCCCTGGAACACTATACATTTAGAATGAAGACATTCTAGACACAAGGTATTGGTTATTTGTCATGGACTCCTAGAAGACAGACATTCTGTCAAACTAATCTCTAAATCCAGCTTCTAGCCCATTACTCAGCACAAAATGCATTTAGAATTTACTGACAGGATGCATAAATAGTCCTAGCCAACCTTGGGCCTACAGAAAATCTCTTAACAGTAGCACAGTTCATTTAATCTAATCTAAACAATGTTCATTTAATCTAATCTAAACAATGTTCATTTAATCTAAGCCTCTCTTTCCTGGGCAGACACAGAGCAAGTTTAGTTATACAATGTAAACTAAAAAGAGCAACCTACTATAAACCCTGAAGTATTAATACATTACTATGGGGGGGCACAAAAAATTTCATATAAAAAAATAAAACAATACAAGCATCTTTACCAAGCAAAAAGATATTGCAGCACTAGATCTGGGGGTCCCAAATAAGTGATACAAATAATTTTTTAAGTCTCTTCCAGATATTCTTAAGTGAAATAAATAGGATACATATGTGTAAAAACCGAAGTTTCTCTAGTGTGAGAAACTGAAAGTGTAAATAAGAACTAAAAGGTATAAAAGATAAGGTGAAATAGGAAGAAAAGGGTCAAAGGGGGAGGGGAAGTGAGAGAGGTAAGGGAAAAGAAAGAAGGGAATGAATTAATATGAGAAAAAGAGCCGGGTGTGGTGGTGCAAACCTGTAATCCCAGTACTCAGGAGGCTGATGCAAGAGGATCACTGTGAGTTTGAGACCAGCCTGGGCTACATAGTGAGTTCCAGGTCAGCCTCAACTACATAGTGAGACCCTGACTCAAAAACAAACAAACAAAAAGTACGAAAAAGAAAAAAATGGAAATGAAGTTTTTGTAGATAGGGATAGGTGGAGGGGTTGAAGGGAGGTCAAGGGAATGGGGAAAAAATAAGAACCAATGTGGGACTCAACCGCTATGTAACCCCTAGTTAGCCAGCATACAGCAGCACACATTTCTTTCTACCCAGCTCCAAGATAAGATTAACAGAGTTTAAGGATTAAGGATGAATAAGATAGCGACTCAAGGCCTCGTTAGAACAGAACAGCCTGAGGTCTGGAGATGAAAGGCCAGGTGCACCGTATAGCTGACTCCTTTAGATAGATGCCAGAAAACCGACCCCCTGACCCCTGGCCCACTTGCTGTGCTTGCAATCCTCTTCCCTTGACTTTAAAAAACTGTGCTAACCCCTGAGCTGGCGCCTCTCTGAGCTGCTCAGTTCTGAGAGTGCCGTCTGGCCAGACTAATAAGGGTCTATTTACCAACAAGCCTGGTGTGTTCCTTCCTGGATGACTCTCGCTGCTCATCGAGCTCCTGGAGCCTCGCTGAGCTATAGGTCTCAGCATTTTGGAGGCCCTTTGGGCTGTTCAAGGCTCCCGGAAGTAAGGCCCTAGGTCTTTGCATCTGAAGCCATCATTGGGCTATAGGATTCAGCATCGTGAAGGCCCTTTCGGCTGTTCACGCTGCTCGGAGTAGAAGTGAGACTTTAGGTCTTACACCAAAAGATGGATTACGTAAAGGTACAAATTTCCAATGATGAATGTCATTACATTATATACCTTAAATGTACCAATAAAATTAATTTAAAAAATAAAAAATAAAAGTCTCTTCCATTAAAGTGTTTTTTGCTTTGTTTTGTTTTGGGGTTTTTTTGTTTTGTTTTGTTTTGTCTTGTTTTTTTGACAATCTTACTAAATTACCCAGGCTGGCCCAAATTTGCAGTCCTCCTGCCTCAACTTTCTGAGTAGTTAGGTTACAGGCATTCAATGTAGTTTTCTTTGAAAAGTACTACACAAGCATAAGGTCCTGAGTTCCATTTCTGCTACCAAAAAAAAAAGAAGAAGAAGAAAAGTACTAGCATTTAGAGTTGCTATGATGTACCTGCCTGTCAAGCATAAGGTCTTGAGTTTAATTCCTGGTATGAAAAGAAAAAAAGTTGCTATTTTTTTTTTTAAAGTTGCTATGTTAACAACAATCCTCCAAGTACATAAATGTTACAGTTTTTAGAAGAGAGAAATCATTTTTCATTCCGAAATGCACTAGTTATCCATAAACATGAATATATTCTATCAGCAGTAGCATCCAACAGACCCTGCTCTCCAAATGCCTCTCTCTTGATGCAAAGGTGTGAAGAGCTGGTCTACATCTTCGTTCACAGAACAGTCACAGACAAGCACTTCCACCCACATTCAAAACTTCCTTTCCAGCAAAATCTGAGAGTGAACTCAATGATCCTATGTATGAAAGTGGTGATGGGTAAGACATTAAGGATATCAGCTTGTAGAGGGAGAGAGTGTTTCTTTATCAAAATTATATATCTTTAAAGGTAGCCAGGTCCAGCGGTGCACACCTGTAATCTCAGCACTCAGGAGGCTGAGGCAGGAGGATCACCATGAGTTTGAGGCCAACCTAACTACATAATGAGATCCTGACTCAAAAAAGCTTAAAATTTAAAAAAAATTGTTGCTGGCTTCGTTTTTTGTTTGTTTGTTCCCCCTGGTACCAGGAATCGAACTCAGGACCTTGTGCTTACCAGTCAAGTGCAGTGCCACTGAGCTACATCCCTGGCCCTATGCAGCAGCTAGCTATTTTATCCTATTGGATAACTTATTCAAAAAATTTTGGTTAGTTGCAATTTTTCTGCCTCGCACTATGTTCAAGTACTATGCCAACTACTTAAAATACATCATCACATGGAATCCTCATAAAAATCCTGTTACCATCTCATTGTATAACCAAGGCAACTGAGATTCAAGAGAATAAACCCTGAGGTCATACAGCTAGGAAGTAAACAAGCCAGGATTTGATGCATCTAAATTTAACTGAGGAAAAGTAATAATGTGATTAAATAAAATGTTCATTTTATGTTTTTGAAATAAATTCCACCATTCCATTATTTAATTATGGATCCAAAGCTATTGATACATCAGAATCCCACTTTCTTCCTGTAGAGAGATTATGATATAATGTCTGCATTCTGCTGCCGCACCAGAAGATAAATTTCTGTAGGCAGGAGCACCCCTAAACTAGCACTGAGCAGAACTAATGCAGGGTGAAGTGAGGCTTGAAGGCCACAACAGTGTTTAGCTACACCAGTGAGTCCACCCACTTTCCCCCTTCTAGACAGATAACCAGAATTAACTTCTCAAAGTGTCTCTCCCAGACTTGAAGTCCCCATGGGGCTTTATTCCCAACCCTGCTCCCACTTCCAACTTGGCCAAAGGATACAGTACATCACTGAAACTTGCCAGATTACACTGTTCTCACCACCCCAGTATGGTTACTTATTCCAGAATGGGAAGCTGACTAAAGTCAAGCCAGTCAGTGTTCTTCTCAGGAATAAACCAAAGTCGGAACAGAAGAATTGCTCACTCTCTAGTTTAGATCAGGAACTGCTAAAGACACTGGGGAGCCAACAGAGAAACTTTTGCAAGGGAGTAAAAAGGTGAAACATATCAAGATGATTCCAAGGAAATAAGACTCACAATGAGATCAATAATGGACCTATTATAATAACCCTAAGAGAAAAAGAAGAGGGCTTAAACTAAGACGGTAACAATAAGAACAGAGGCAAGAGAACTTATTAGGGAACATTTGAGTATTACTTTTTATCTCACTAGAAATATTTTCTTTAAAGGGAAAGTCTGTGTCCATAAATTCCAAGGGGATGGGGCTTGAGAGAGGGAATGGGATATGGTAAAATAAAATTTATTTTTCGTTTTTTTTGAGACAGGGGTCTCACTATGTAGTTGAGACTGACTTGGAATTCACTATGTAGCCCAGGCTCGTCTTGAAGGCACAGCGATCCTCCTACCTCAGCCTCCCGAGTGCTGGGATTACAGGCCCAGCTACTTTAAAAATAATAATAATAAGGGCTGGGGATTTAGTTCAGGGGTTCTGCTACCTACCTTGCAAACACAAGGACACAAGTTCAATTCCCAGTACCAAAAAAGAGAGAGAAAATAATAATAAATTCCACGTATAGAGATGACCATTGTGATCACTCTATTCATACAATAAGTAGTTTGTGAGCACTTAGAAAAGAATAAGAGAAAAGTATGAGCATGAAGCATATATCATGCTGCTTAATTTCAAATCCCAGTATCACCACTTTTACTAGCCAACCTTGAAAAAATTAACCTCTGAGTCTCAATTTCCTCATCCATAAAAAACAAGATATCCAGGTGTGGTAGCAGATGCCTATAATCTCAGGAAGGGGACTGCAGTGAGTTCCAGGCCAGCCTGTGCTATATGGTGAGCTCAAGGCCAGATAAGAATAGATAAGAGACCATGTCTCAAAACAAAGAAACAATGAAACAGAACAGGAAAATAATAGTAGCTACCTTATAGTACCTGCAGCTTGGCAGAAAAGGAATCCTTTGAACTGGTGATAAAAGACAAGCACCAATTCAGCAGGCAAACAAAAGGGAGAGGACAACACTCCAGTTAGAAAAGAAGGCATACATAGAGGAGGAGAGACCTGAAAAAATGCCTTGACTTATGACTTTTGTCCTCAAAAGAACATTCCCACTTATGGCTAGCCCTGTGGGAAGGAAATGAAATTCAACATGCCCAGAATAGAACCAACTTCACAACTCCTGTTCCTTCAGGCTCCTCTCTATATCAGCAGGAGAGATACCATTCTCTCCCACCAGTTTTTATTTATTTATTCCCCATCACCTCTCAACCATAACAGTGAACAGCCCAGAATGGTAAATCCAAGATAATCTATGCCCGATACAAAGAACACCTCCCAAAACCCCAAATACAGGACCTTATTGGCAAGGGCTGAAGCAAATAGTGGTAGAGACTGGTGGTGAAGTCAGAAGTGACACAGAACACAGCCTATCAAGGGGCAAAAACAACAACTCTGGGAACACGGGCTCTGAAGAATCATTTTCTGCTGTATGGTAAAGACTCAACTTTGCATCAGACTTTCAGAGCTAAGGAAGTATCTCCTGCTACCCATTTCCACTCCCCTCCAGCAACTGGTACTGCGCTGGCTCTAATTCTGTATTTTCAAAGTTCTTACCAATAATCCAATTTCACTATGATTTTAATATAGGCAAGTTCCCAAGTTTTCAGATACATGTTATTTTTAGCAACTGAAAAGGCTGATCAAACAATTACAGTTATCACCTCAGACACCATGTGTAGTGTAGTCAGTAGTTTGTTTTTGTTTTTTCAGTACCAGGGATCAAACTTGACCTTGCGCTTGTGAGGCCGGTGCAGTGCCACTGAGCTCCATCCCTGGCCCAGTAGCTCCTTTTTAGAAACAAAAATATTGGCTAAGGATAAGCTCAGTGGTAGAATGTGTGTTTAGCATATGTGAGGCCCTGGGCTCAATGGGGAGGGGGTGCTAGAGAGGAGAGAAGGAAAGGGGCAAACAGAGGGAAAGGGGCAGGCAGAGGTGAGGCAGGTGGTGGGGAGAAAGAGAAGGAGTTAGATTAAAAAACTGTTAATTTGGGCAGGGGATATAGCTCAGTGGCACAGAACCTGCCTGGCAAACGCAAGGTCCTGAGTTTGACCACTGGTACAAAACAAACAAACAAACAACAACAAAAACTGGAAATCTGATGGTTAAATATGTCTACCTGATTCCTGTACAAGTCAATTTCCAGTGAATTAACATGAATAAGTCATCAAGGGATCATAGATGTAGTATCTACTTTCTAGACCTGCAAAACAAAAAGACAAACCTTAGAAGTGGTGATGCACTGGGCATGGTGGCACGTCTGCTGTTATGCTTGTGTCTAGATGTCTCTCTCAAAGCCTCATGGAGTCATAGTTGGAGCTTTTCAGAGGTGCGTGGATCTAAAGTGTGATGCTGGGATTAAGGGTGGGTGATTACTAAATTAGTCCACTGACTGGTTAGCATAGTTTTCTGGGTGTGGATAATGGGAAGGCCCACCCTGGTTGTGAGTGGCACCATTCAAAAGGCCGGTAGCCTGCAAGGGATAAAAAGGGAGAGGCCTGGTGCTGGTGCTGCTTGCTAGTGCTGCTTCATTATCTCCTGCCTGCTTGCCGTGGGCTATATCTCCTCTGTGATGACTGCCATGCCGACCTGCTTTGGAACCACCCAACTATGGACTGAAACCTCTTAGAAACTGTGAGCTAAATAAACCTTTTCTCTTTTCACTTCAGGTGTAGGGTATTTTGTCTCAACAACGAGAAAAGTAAGACATCTGTAGAAAAGTAACTAAGATACCTGTTATCTTGGCACACTTGGAGGCTTAGGCAGGAGGATCACAAGTTCAAGCCCAGCCTGGACAACTTAAGTTACTGAGACTTTGTTTCAAAATTTAAAAGTTAAAAAGGGGGCGGGGGCTGGAAATATAACTCAGTTTGAAGGCCTGGGTTCAATCCTAAGTACTAAAAAGGCCCTAAACCCAAGGAAAATATTCCTTTTAAATAATATTCCTGCTGGGAGTGGTTAATACACCTGTAATCCCAGCATTCGGGAGGCTGATTCAGGATTGCTGTGAGTTCAAAGCCAGCGTGGCTACATGGCAAGACCCTGACACTTCCCCCAAAAAATTCCTGCTAACCCTGACACTGACTCACCTGGTATAGTTCAGGCTCTGCTATGATGGCTTACAATGGTGTCTCCTTAGCATCCAGCCTGACCCTGTCTCAGCCCAGTTCTTCACACTGCAAAGAGATTTTTAATGTGTCTCCAGCCTGTAGAGGCATTTCCAGACCTTGCATGCCACAGAATTGTTCTAAACTGATATAATACTAGATGGCAGGTACATCTATTGAGTACTTGGATTAAAGAAGAAAAAAAGAGTCTCATTAACTGATGCAAAGAATAAATTCTATAATCAAAAGTAGATGAGAAGAGCTGGGAATTTAACTCAGTGGCACTGTGCCTGTCTCACAAGCACAAGGCCCTGAGCTCAATCCCCAGTACCAAAAAACAAAACAAAAAGAAGTGGATTAGAAAAGCCAAGTTGGGCGTGGTAGCACTCAGGGTGCTGAGGCAAGAGGATTGCTGGTAGTTCGAGACCAGCCTGGGCTACATAGTGAGTTCCAGAGCAGTCTGAACTACACATAGTGAGACCCTGTCTAAAAAAAAAAAAAAAAAAAAATTAACCCATTTCATTTTAATACAATTTTACATTACTTTGTAATTCACATAATTTATAATATCATAGGCACTAAACAAATGCAAATAATGTATTTGGCTAGTTAGTAAATCTGAATCATGCAGTAATATGCAGATCCCGAGTCACAGGTATGTTTGTGATACCCCAGGTAAAAGTGTAGAATGATTTCTTACATTAATATTTTTAAATGTATTTTAGAAGAAAAATTACTCAATGGTAGCTTTTCCTTTTTGTTTAAACTCTCAAAACTTCTATCACACACTGACATTCTCCAGCTTCAGTGCAGGCAGAAGAGCCTAGAGAGCTCATTAAAGACACATGGTCTGACAGCTGCTCTTCAGGCGAGGTTGTTCAGAGGAGTACAGTAATATACTCACATTCAGAATAGGAGTAAGGGACTCAAATGTACATATCCCACTTTTTAGCTTATCTATATCTTTTTTGTTTTTTAAGTGGGAAAATATATCATTAAAACAACAAAAAGGCTAGGAATATAGCTCAGCTGAGTAGCAGAGTGCTAGCCTTGTATTGATAAGGCCCTGAGTTTATGCCCCAGTACCACAAAAATTGTTGTTATGATAGAAAACAGTTATATGTCAGTAGTTTCTAACTTTTTCCACCTATGACATTTAACTGGGAACTTGTCAAAATTACCGGTGCTTAAGTCTATTTACCTCCCAAATCATAAATTTGTCTTGGATATGTAGCCTGAGAATCAGTGTTTTTAAAAAGCTCCCAAGGCTGAAACCCTCTGCTGGGGGGTGAAGGATGAATGAAGGCTACAAAGGTAGAATGTCTTCTCTGAATACAGCATGTCTTGTAAATTTGACTTTAGAACATACAAATAATTTATACAATTATAAAATTAAATTAAAGCTAGCCATGATGGTACATGCCTGTAATTCCAGCTGTTGAGACAAGAGGATCCAAAGTTCAAGGCCAGCCTGGGCAACTTAGTGAGACTTTGTGTTCAAACAAAATTTTTAAAAAGGCATACGGATGTCATTCAGTAGTAGTATGCATCACTAATATGTACAATCTAGATTCAATCTCTAACTTAAAAAAAAAGCAACCAAATGTAACACATGTACATTATCTGGAGATGTGAGAATATAAACACAGATTGAATACAGTATTCGATCATAAAGAATTATTTATTTTGATGGGATAAAAGTTTGGTGGGTATGTCTTATCCAGCCTGGAAAGAACAAAGAAAACGCAAGACATTTGCTTATAGTTGAACTCATTTTATTGAATAATTTATTTGAATGACTGTCTCCTGAGTTGCTGGGATCATACATGTGTATCACCACATCTAGCCTAAATTCATTTAAATACAGAACCTTAAATACAAGAAAAATAACACAAGCTAAAGGTCTAGTTTCTAGCCTCTGAATTGCAAAGTGCTGCACACTACAAGGGTCACTGAATAGAAAAAAATTACAAGCAGAAAATTTTATGAATATATACTATTTAAGAATAGCCCTGGGCTTGCCTTGCAAGCACAAGGTCCCAAGTTTGATCCCTGGTACAAAAAAAAAAAAAACAAAAAATGGTAAAAAAAAAAAAAAAAAAAAGAATAGTCCTGGGCTAAGGATTTAGCTCAGTGGTCCTGCCTGCCTGCCTTGCAAGTGCAAGGTCCCAAGTTCAATCCCCAGTACCCCCCACAAAAAAGTCCTAGCAAGCCACATGTTTTAAGACATAAGTTGTCCCAACACTTATTTTCATTCCTGAAACTACACTATCTAAAATTAATATTAGAAGGGCCGGGGATTGCTCAGTGGCACCATGCCTGCCTTGCAAGCACAAGGTCCTGAATTCAATCCCTAGTACTGAGGGGAAAAAAAAGTCTGACAGATAAAATTAATATTAAAAAGATTCTTATCGTGAGCACATAGATCTTTATGCACAAATTCAATGTAAAGCACATTATTTCAAAAATTCTCTTCAATTCTTTGGATGTAATCATTCTGTTCATTCAGGTTCCAACCAAAAAAACCACAATCTATGGTCAAATCCTGAAATAAAATCATTAAATCCATAAAAAAAGGAAAAAGATTCTTACTGAGCAAAATGCATCTCCTATTACTTTCTACAAAACACTTCTTGAGTGGGAACCCTTAACACTGGGGTGGAGATGTGGTTGTGTGTGTATGTTTTGTGTTTTTGCTATGCTGGGCACTGAACCCAGGGTTTCCCACATGCTAGGCAGGCAGGCTACCACTGAACTTTATTTCCCCAACCCCAGCCTGTGAAACATGTTTTTATAAACATTTAATCCTGGAATAAGCTCATCCTTCAAATGAATTGTAAACAAAGGTTATTCTGTGCCAAAGAATAACACTCACAGTCTGCTGGTGCACACCTATAATACCAGCACTCAGGAGGCTGAGGAAGGAACTCAAGATCAGTTCAGACTACACGGAGTTCAAGATCAGCCTGGAATACATAGCGGAATCTCTCTCAAAAAATAAACTAAAATAAAATAAAAATAAAAATCCAGATTGGTGTCTTCACAAAAATTGATAAGTAATCCTACATGTCATGTAGAAATTCAAGGGACTAAAACTGGGCATGATGGCACATGCCTGTAATCCCAGCACTTGGGAGGCTGAGGCAGAAGGATTACTGTGAGCTGGAGGCCAGCCTGGGCAACACAGTTCAGTGCCAGCCTAGACTATATAGCAAGACCCTTTCTCAAAAATAAAATAAAATAGATTAAAAGGAGAGAGGCAGTGAGGATGTAGCTTAGTGCTCCAGTCAATCCCAGTACACACACACACATACACACACACACACACACACACACACACACACACACACACATACAAAAAGACCCAGGCATTATGTCACACACCTGTAACCTGAGCACTTGGAAAGCAGAGGGCAGCAGGGCTGCTGTGAATTCAAGGCCAGTTTGGGCTATATAGTGAGTTCAAGGCCAGCCTGGACTACATAGGGAAACTTTGTTTCAAAAAAAGGCATCAGGGACTGGAGGTATAGTTCTATAGTACAGTACTACAGTACAGTTCTATAGTTTAGCATGCACAAACCTCCAGTATTAGCCCCAGCACTAAAAAAGAGAAGGGTGGCTAATTCATTGAATGGATGTAAATATCTGTAAATCATATATCTGATAGATGATTTGTATCCTAAATATATTAATAACTGCTACAACCCCAAAATAAAAAGACACCGAGTTCAATCCCTGGTACTTAAAAAAAAAAAAAAAAAAAAACAACAAAAACCAAGGTTAGGCTGGGCATGGTGGCACACACCTGTAATCCCAGCACTTGGGAGGCTGAGGCAGGAGGATCGCTGTGAGTTTGAGACCGGCCTGAGCTACATAGTGAATTCCAGGGTCAGTCTCAACTACATAGTGAGACCCAGTCTCAAAAAACCCATAAATAAATAAATAAATAAATAAATAAATAAATAAATAAATAAATAAACAAACTGGGCATGGTGGTGGCACACGCCTGTAATCGCAGCACCCAGGAAGCTGAGGCAGGAGGATTGCTGCGAGTTCGAGGCCAGCCTGGGCT
>NW_022900949.1:40954157-40957664 GCF_012274545.1 Fukomys damarensis
ATTAAAAAAAAAAAAAAAAAAAAGACAACCCTATATACAAAGGACTTAAAGACAATTCTCCAAAGGAAATGTACAAATGGCCAACAAATACTTAGAAAGATGCTCAACATCATCAGTTTTAATGTAGACACTTAAGAATACAGTGTTGCAATTTCTCTAAAAGGCTAAACACAGACTTACCATATGGCCCAGCTATCCTATTCCTAGGAACATACTAAAAAAAAAATGAAAATATACTTCTACTCACAAACTTGTACAAATGAATATTCAGGGCCAGGGATTTAGCTCAGTGGTTCTGCTGCCTGCCTTGCGAGCACAAGAACCCAAGTTCAATCCCCCATACCAAGAAAAAGAATATTTATTACACCATGATTCATAATAGTTACCAAGTGGAAACAACCCAAGTGTCCATTAACTAATGAACAAATTAGCCGGACATGATAGCACACACCTGTAATCCCAGCACTCGGGAGGCTGAGGCAGGAGGATCGCTGTGAGTTCGAGACCAGCCTGGGCTACATAGTGAGTTCCAGGTCAGTCTCAATTACATAGTGAGACCCTGTCTCAAAAAAACAAACAAACAAAAAAACAAAAAAAAAACGAATAGATTAACAAAATGTGTTACAGTATATCCAACAAAATGTGATACAGTATATCCAAGCTATGAAATAGTATTCAGCAACAATAAGGAATGAAAAACAAAGCAAGGGCCAATAGTAGGCCCATCAATAGGAAGGCTGAGGTGGGAGAATCAATTAAGGGTTGGTTTGTTTGTTTGTTTGCTTTAAGACATAGAACTCTATGTAGTTCAGACTGGCCTTGAACTCACTATGTAGCCCAGGCTGGCCTTGAACTCAAGGGCAATCTTTCTGCTTCAGCCTCCCAAGTGCTGGGATTACAGGCATGCACCACCATGTCCAGCCTCAATTATGGCTTTGGAGAACAGCTTTAGTAATACAGTAAGACTCCTTTTCAAAGAAAAAAAAAGGAATGAGGTACCAATATATGCTACTACAACATTATGAAAACGTGCTAGGTGCCATGTACCATATAATACTTTTTAATAATAGCCATTTTAATGAGTGCTAAGTGGTATTTCACTGTGTGCAATTTATATCTAGTCTTACTTATAAATAGAAATGCACTTTATACTGATTTCTATGATTATATGTGGCGCAGCCACTTGAAATCTGAAAGTTACATTGGTCATAAATCAATTCAATTGGAGAGACATGGAGCCAGGTGTGGTGGTGCACACCTATAATCCCAGCACTCAGGAAGTTGAGGCAGCACTGCTACAGCTCAAGGCCAGCCTGAACTACATAGTGAGACCCTGTCTGATTAAAAAAAATTATGAAAGATGACAGGGCTAGGTATGTAACACAATGGCAAAGCACTTGCCTAACATGTGCAAGTTTCCATACCCAGTACCACAAAAGAAAAATGGGGTGGGGGAGATGATAAAGGTGGGTGTGAAGGCACATGCCTGTAATCCCAGCACCCTGGAGTATGAGGCAAGAGGACTGCAATGAGTTGGAGGCCAGCCTAGGCTATACAAGATCCTGTCTCAAAGAAACAAAATGAAATAAAACCAGCTCAACATGGTGGCACATGCTTATAATCCCAGTACTCAGGAGGCTGAGGCAGAAGAAGGATCATTACAAATTTGAAGGCAGCCTAGGCTACATAATGAGTTCAAGGCCAGTCTGAACTATATAACAAGACTCTCTCTCAAAAAGACTGGAAAAAAAATCAAAGAATGAAGACATCTTGAACTCACCATGAAGCCCAGACTGACTTTGAACTCGTGGCAATCCTGTCTCAGTCTCCCTCGTGCTGAGATTACAGTTACACACCACTGCCCCTGGCAAGGACTAACTTCTAAAAACAAACCTAGGAACTGTTTCAGAAATAAATCTTTTAAAAACACATTATCCCTCAGAGATAATACTCATTCTGAATATAGAAAAGTCTAAAATCAAAAAAGTTTGTGAGCCGGGCATGGTGGCACATGCCTAAAATCCCAGCACTCAGGAGGCTGAGGCAGGAGGATCGCTGAGTTCGAGACCAACCTGGGCTACACAGTGAGTTCCAGTGCAGTCTGAACTACATAGTGACATCCTGTCTCAAAAAACCAAGAAAAAAAAAATTAACAACTTGTCCACACAGATCTAAAAAAACAAAAAAAAAAAAAATTAACAACTTGTCCACACAGAGAGAAAAAAAAAAAAAAAAAACTTGTGACAGAGATCTGAAATATAATTTCTGATTTTCCAAAATCCCTGATATAAAGAGAAATAAATAAAATTTCTACTTTTTTAATGTGAATGAACAGAGATACTGTATAGCACACAAATTTTACAGCCTCTCACAACAATGGTCATTAACTCCTTACTAGCTGTAACCTGAATGTGAAATCAGACAACATTCAACTCAAATCTAGCTTTTTGTTTTTTTCCAATGTGATCAAATAACACTAAAATTCTAACATTGTCCCTCAGATGTTTTCATGTTTTGTTAAATTTTAATTGTTCAGGGCCGGGGGGTTTAGCTCAGTGGTGCCACTGCCTGCCTCGCAAGCGCAAGGTCGTGAGTTTGATCCCCAGTACCCCAAAAATTGTTTTTAACTGTTCAAAGTATGTTTAATCAACTAAGAAAATGAAATTGTTTCTCGACATTTTCATTTAAATCAGATGTACAGTACTGTACAAAATATTGCTTGTCTTTTCTGCAACCCACACTAAACAAGAGAGTTTATTCTTACCAAATTTAACTGTAATATATACACATATTTTTTTCATTCCCAAGGACCATGTTTTAAGAAATGTACACTCAAGCAGGGGTGAAATGACCGAAATTTGCTTGAAAATATTTCAGCAAAGGAATTGGGCATAGTAGCACATGCCTATAATCCCAACACTGTGGGAGACTTAAGGGTGTGGAATCACAAATTCTAGCCCAGCCTGAGCAACTTAGTGAAACACCGCCTCGAAATTCAAACAATAAATATATAAAGACTGGAGATGTAGTTCGGTGGGTTCAATTCCCAGTACTGCAAGAAAAAAAATTTTTCCTGCGGGTGTGTGTGGGGGGGTTGAGTCAGGTGAGACATTTGTGACAGCTACTGGCAATTGTTGAATGTGGGCGACAGCAGACAGTGATTCCTATCTTTTCTTTTGTCTATGCTTAAAAGTTTTTCACTGTAACTTTTCCAAAACATGAACTTTTCCCAGTGTTACCGTCCTGGTTATGAAGCACCAGTGGCTGAATGAGGGTGGATGCTCTCTCTTTTCCTTGGAGCAAGAGGCCAAGGGTCTCGGACCAGAGCCACCGTCTTCGGCAGGGCCTGAGCGCCCACCGCCCCAAACCAAGACGCTCAAGCTTGCTTCGCGCCCAAATCCTATAAATCCCCGTGCTCGGGCTCGGGCACCGCGGAGCCGGAGGTGGAGGCCGCGTGCGTGAGGTTCGGCCGTTGCTCCCGGACTCGAAGCTCTGCACTCGGAGGCG
>NW_022900949.1:40958228-40960819 GCF_012274545.1 Fukomys damarensis
GGAGCTACCTCGAGTTGGACCCAGTCACCTCCACCGAGGGACCTGAAGGGTAGAGGGAGACAAGCTGGCCGTGAGGGCCTTTCCTTTGTTCTTTCTGCACACGCTAAACGCTTCTAAAGGGAAGTTGGTCCGTGACCAGCTCGCCACGGTCCCGCCAGTTCACGCTGACCCCGAGGACAACTGTAGGAAGCCGTCTGAACACAGAACACAAAGCAGAGGTCTGGTCAAGTCAGGACCAACCTGGCTGACAGGTGGAGTAATCGATAGGCCCCCTCAGCAATTCGACATGAGGTCTGTGAGATGTCCAAAGGGGAAGGTATTATAATAGGAAGTTGAAGTTCCAGTGAGATAATGATTTCAGAGCCACAGACAACCTTGAAAGAGCTCTCAGCCAACCGAATACAGTGAGAATAAATAATAAGGCCCACAGCAGGAAAGACCTTTGTGCCTGTTCCTCCTTTTGAGTGCTCCCACCAAGGTTGCCAGGTGGAGATCTGTACACCCTTCTCCCCACACTCTGGGCCCTGGGCCAACATTGCTTAATGAAGTGCAACCCACAAGGCACTGTTTATCTTTTTGCCTCATGGGAGAGGGAGGGAATGGGTAAACAGCCCAGGCTATTACCCCACTTGCTCCCAGACTCCCATAAGATTGAAAGGAAAATAGAAGGGAGAGACCTTCCTAGGGTGTCCCTACCACAGCCTAGGCACTAGACTACTCCGTGCCAGGCCCAGCCAGGAAGTGATGAGCTGTATGCTTAGAAATCTGGAGGGTATTTGAGATGGTTAAGCACCATCTAGTAATTACCCAGTATTAATTAAAATCCTTACTATACTTTCCATACATACTTGGCACATCCCGAAGTCCTCAGTGCTGCTAGGAACTAAACTGCTGGTAGCAGGAGCACCTCATACTCTGGTGGAGAGGCCAACCCAGGCTCTATGCCAGGTAGACTTGTGATTAGAAACAGCGACCCTGATCAAATTCCTTGACCTGGTAGAGGAGTCTTGGGCCATCAGCTTTGTGAAGAGAGGAATAGTGTGCCACTTGTTGCCTGCTGGATCTTCACTGCACACTCCTGGAGGTTTACTAACTGATGATAAATTTCAACACAGCAAGGAGAGCTAATGAAACTGCTCTCCCTACCTCAGTCTCAGAAACTGGGATCCTTTCCTTCAAAGCTGTGCTTCTGATCTCAGAATATGAACCTCATCAAAGACAGGCAGTGAGGGACTAGAGGCAGGGTACCTCTATTCTTTTCTGCTCTTGGTAGACTGATTCTTCCAAGTTTTCCAGGGGTCTGTCCTGACAACAATATCCAGAAAACCTTATGTCACTCCCACAGCACCACCACACCTAGGGATTTGCCCCTCTTCAAGGAATACTACAGCCAATCTTTTGGAAAGGCAGATTCACAACTCCACTCCCTAGTGTGCCTATATTGGCAGCTTTCATATGTTTTAAAGGGAGGTCAGTCACCTGTACAGTTAGAACTTTGACCTCAACTACAAAATAGAGGAGAGATAGCTACACTAGTGCTGTTGACAGATGGGAGTGGGCAAATTCTCCCAGTCCAAGTGACCCCACCATTGGCTTCTGCCAGAAGCAATCTGTTCTGCCTGTCTTGCTCTGAGATGCCTTACAACAGCCAGCAAATGGTACTGAAAAGGCATCCTAGCTAGATGTGGTGGCACACACCCATAGTCCTGGCTACTAGGAAGGCTGAAGCAGGAGGGTTACAAATTCAAGCCCAGCCTGGACAATTTAGCAACTTAGCCAGACCCTGTCTCAACATTTAAAAGTGCTGGGGATGTAGCACAGTGTAAAGCCCTGGGTTCAGTCCCTAGTACCACACATACACATACACACACACACACACACACACACACACACACACACACACACACACCACAAATCATGAACAAAAGCTTCCAGAAAGAGTACCCAGGGGCTGGAGATCTAGCTCAGCAGTTCCACTGCCTGCCTTGCAAGCACAAGGACCCAAATTTGATTCCCGGTACCAAAAAAAAAAAAAGTACCCAGAGCAGCAGGGGGTTTGTCTTTCTCTGGCCACTCCTTCAGTAACAAGTGGAGGCCAGGGGCCTTCATGAATGCATTTGAGCTGGCCAAAAAAGAGATCCTTTTAATAGGAAAGAATACCAGAGCCCTGAGCCCTGCATCTTCCACCTTTATCCTGAACCCTGCCTGCATTCAAGCCTGCCCAGTTGTACCAGTGGAAGTTACTATGACAACCAAATCTACAACAGCGGGTAACTGGAAAACAGAAGCCAACAGTACCTCACTGGGTACTGAGGGGAAGAGCAAAGAGCCTTGGAGGAGAGGAAAATACTCATGAAGAAGGATGCTCCAGACCTACTCAGAACCCCTGAAGCAGTCAACATCCTGCACAGATTGCCACACCACCAATCACAGGCCAATTCTCAGAGATGTTTACAATTACAGTTGCAGAGGAGCACAGGTGGGACACACGTTTAGTCCAATAGCAGTGGATATTGGTGAAAATGAACATGGTCAGGGTTTCAAATGCTGTTTCCAGTGTAACTGTGAATTTCACTTTTGGGGCGGGGGGG
>NW_022900949.1:40960856-40988048 GCF_012274545.1 Fukomys damarensis
GGGGGGGGGGGGGGGACAAGGTCTCACTGTGTCCAGGCTGCTCTACAACTCGCATAGCCCATGCTGGCCTCAAACTCACAGTGATCTTACTGGGATTACAAGCATGTACTACCACACCTAACAATTTTGTGTACTTTATTTATCTATTTATTTTTTGAGACAGGGTCTCACTATGCAGTTCAGGCTGGCCTTGAGCTCACTATGTTGTCCAGGCTGGCCTCAAACTTTTAGCAATTCTCCTGCTTCTGCCTTCTGAGTGCTGGGATTACAGGTGTGTGCCACAATGCCCAGCAATTTCATGTACTCTTGACAGGTTTATTATTTAAAATACCCACCCCTCTTTCCAGGAAGAAGGGCAAAGCTCAAACCCTTCTGAAGACCCAGATCACCAGCTTATCAGTATCTTATGCCCTCTGCCTATGGAGGAATTTTACCCTCTTACCTGACCAAGGGATTACTGCTCTAAGCCACTCTGAACACCCCCCACATGCACTTTCTGGAAAGTGCTGGTCACCTAACCACTTCTGCATGGCAAACTCTCTACTAGTTCAATGTAGGACTTAACTACCACCAGTCTGTTTCACCTTAGAAGTGCTCATATAGCTAGGTATGGTGATGCAAGCCTGTAACCCAGCACTTGGGAGGCTGAGGCAAGATGATCACCACAAGTTCGAGGTCAGCTTGGGCTGCATAGTGAGACCCTGTCTCAAAAAAAAAAGAGAGGGCTCATGAATCGCTGGTTGGCAGGAGGGATTGGTGAAATGTGTTATTCTTTCTTTGGCCTCACATAAGCTGTCCTTCTACACAGTGCCTCAAGAGGTATGTTTGGTTTTTTTGTTTGTTTTTGTTTTTGTTTTTTTGATATCAGGGATTGAATTCAGGAACTGCTTGCCAGGAAGGCTCAGTACTGCTGAGCTACATTCCCAGCCTGGTCTAATCTATTTTAACAATAATCCATGCTCAAAGAGCAGTTAATTCCAAGCCCACCCGCTTCTTTACCTGTGAGCTAACCCCTTCACCAGGACACTGTGTCCTAAGACAATGTCAGTCTCTATATTGTCCCCATAGTCTGCCTATGGGCTACCCAAGAGCAAGGAAAACACCTGGCTGAAGAATCACAAATCTGTTGCTCTCAGGAGCCCTCAGGGAGCAACTGGGCATGGGGCCTTCTAAATTTGTCAGGACTCTGTGCCACCCCTTATAACTCATGGGTTAGGTACCTGGGCTTTGATCCAGCAATACTTGTGTACCTCCTGGAGCCTGGGGCAAGTAGCTCCAAGAAAGCTTTTGATTGTATCACAAGAAAGCTTTTGATAGTATCTTCAGGGCACTGAGATACCCAGGAGCTTTACAGATCACTTTACTGAGGTTTAGCTTCCACATCAGAAATTGATGGTAAAGTATCCCTACTCAAGCTGGGCATGGTAGCATACATTTGTAATTCCAGCACTCCAGAGTTAAGGCGAGAGGATCACTTCAAGTCTGAGGCCAGCCTATAGTAAATTCAAGGCCAGCCTAAGCTACATGGTAAGACTCTAAAAAAACAAAACAAAACAATTAAAAAACCCCTACCCATTAAATATTAAGTTGTATGGCATGAAGAAATGAGAGAATAAGAGCTGGGGGTGTGTCTCAGTGGAACAGCATTTGCTAGGCATGCCCAAAGCCTCAGGTTTTATCCCTAGCACAGCAGTAAAGAGCAGTCAGGCCAGGCATGGCGGCGCATACCTACAATCACAGAATTTGAGAGGCTCAGGGAAGAGGTTCTCTGGGAGTTTGAAGCTAGCCTGGGCTACATAGTATAAGGCCAGCCTGGACTACACAGGGGAACCCTGTCTCCAAAAACCAAAAAGCCAGTGTAGTGAAGGACCCCTGTGATCCCAGAATTGTAGGAGGTTGAAGCAGGAGGATTATATGTCAGACCCTATCCTGGGCAGCTTAGCAACTTAGCAAGACCCTGTCTGGAAATAAAGATAATAATAATAAAAAGAGCTGAGGATGCAGCTCAATATGAAAGCCAGTTTCATCCTCAGCAAAAATGAGGAAGAAGAGGAAGAAGCAGAGGAGTGAAAGAATCTATGAGAAAAGACTATGGAAAAGATGTAAAGTGCTCCTAATTCAAAATGTTGTAGGGAAAGAAATTATGGTTAGTTATGGTATAACTTTATAGCAGAAATGATATTATTGTGCTTTTTGAGAGGAGGTGTGACTGAGAATTGAACCAAGGGCCTTTATACTGAGCTACATCTCCAGCCCTTTTTGAGACAGGGTCTCACTAAGTCACTAAATTGCCCAGGCTGGGCTCTAACTTCAATCCTCCTGCCTCAACCTCCCAGAATGCTGAGATAACAGGCATGTGTCTTCATACCCAGCTGCTACTGTGCTTTTATATAGGTCGCTTTTTTGGGAAGTTGAGGCAGGAAGATTATTGAGTTTGAGGCCAGCCTGGTATATATATAATACTTTTAAGACCTGCCTGAGCTACACAACAAGAAGACCCTATTTAAAAAAAAAAGAAGTCACTTCTGCAAACCTGCTCTATCCCTCCCCTTTGGCCCACTTATAACCTTCCTGGTGCCTGAGCAAGGTTATCACCAATTGGTTGTTTTAACAATCACTGTTTGGGCTTGGGATTTAGCTCAATGGTGTCGCTGACTGCCTCAAAAGCACAAGGTCCTGAGTTAGATTCCTGGTACCAAAAAAAAAAAAAAAATTAATAAAACAATCACTCTTGGCTTCTACTTGTCAGTGACAGAAATTTCTGGTCTTCAATTCCAGACCTGCTTCTACCCCCTTAGCCGTGAGAGACAGAAGAGATAAATCAGCAGCAGGTGGCATCATAAAGGAAGCACCAGCCAGAAGGGAGTCACTTACCATCTGCTCTCTTTCCTTCATAAATTTTCCACCAGAGGCTTCCCTGTTTGATTTAACATTTTTGAACACCCAAAGGAGTAAACTAATTACCATTCATGATATCAAGAAACCAACAAACTTCAAGCCTGGCGTGGTGGCACACGCCTATAATTCCAGCACTCCGGAAGCTGAGGCAGGAGGATCGCTGTGAGTTTGAGACCAGCCTGGGCTACATAGTGAGTTCCAGGTCAGTCTCAACTACATAGTGAGACCCTGTCTCAAAAAACAAAACAAAAAAAGAAATCAGCCAGGGATTTAGCTCAGTGGTTCTGCAGCCTGCCTCGTAAGTGCAATGTCCCGAGTTAGATCCCCAGTACCAAAAAAAAAAGCAAAAAAAGAAATTTACAAATTTCATTTAAAATAGGAGAGGGCCCGGGCATGGTGGTGCATGCCTATAATCCCAGCACTCTGGAGGCTGAGGCAGGAGGATCACCATGAAGTCAGCCTGGATTAGTGAGTTCAAGACCAGCTTGAACTACAAAATGAGACTTTGTCTCCCTTTTCTCAAAACAAAAAACCAACAGCAAGAACACACACACACAAACTAGGTGGTACAGAGGAGTTTTAGGAGACACTTAAATGATCATTTCCAAATCAGAGAGACATTAAAGATTCTCCAGCATGAGAAGGGGTGGGATTAACACTGAAGTAACCCTCCCAGGCAGAGGGTTCACAATTTTCATCTTTTTTTTGTTTTTGTTTTTGAGATAGGGTCTCTCTACGTAGTTGGGACTGACCTGGAACTCACTATGTAGTCCAGGCTGGTCTTGAACTCAGAGTGATCCTCCTGCCTCAGCCTCCCGAGTGCTGGGATTACAGGTGTGTGCCACCACACCCGGTCTCACAATTTTCATCTTAAAAAAATATTACTTTTGCTGGGGATTTAGCTGAGTGGTGCTGCCGCCTGCCTCATAAGCGCAAGAACCCGAGTTCGATTCCTGGTACAAAAAAAAAAAAATCTAAAAAAAATTTTTAGAAAAAAAATCTAAAAAATTTTTGTTGGGCACGGGGCTACACATCATGTAATCCCAGCACTTGGGAGGCTGACACAGGAGGATTGCTACCAGCCTCGGCTACATAGTGAGTTCAAGGCCAAGCTGGACTTCATAAGACCCTGTCAATTAATTAATTAATCAATCAATAAATGATGATATAGGGCCAAGGAATTAGCTCAGTGGTGCTGCCACCTGCCTGACAAGTGCAAGGTCCCAAGTTCGATCCCTGGTACCATAAAAAATAAAATAAATAAAATAAATGGTGGTATACACATACCAATACTTGGACCAGCTGAGGACAGCAAGTTTAAGCCAGCCTTGGATATATTAGGAAGTTCAAGGCCTGGACTATAAATAGCAAGACCTAGTCTCAAAAAGAAAAAGAAAAAAAAAAAGTTGGCTATAATTCCAAACTAGTCATCCAGAAATATCTTCCCCAAAATAAAGCCTCCTTCCCGAAACTACTAAATCTTCAGCTTCCTGCCAGGTTGGCTATATGCCTAACTCCCAAAATGGGTGTAGGTATCTGTCCCTATCATTCATATAAAGTGATGGTTCTAAAGCCAAAATCCAGTCAGATGTGAGAGTGTACACCTGTAAGCTATTCAGGAGACAAGGGCTGGGAGTGGGTCAAAAGTCTGAGGTCAGCCAAGGCAATTTAGCAAGACTGTCTCAAAATAAAATAAAGAACTAGGGATGTAGCTCACTCGTAGAGCACTTGCCCAGCATGTGCAAGGCCCTGGGTTCAATCTCCAGTACCACAAAAAAATAATCCAAGGATCTCTATACAGCTATAATGAGTCATAAAGTGACAGCAGAACTATGACCACTAGCCGAGATGCCAGAAAAGTCTGGTTCCCATAGCTTCAGCAACCTCTGTCCTCCACCAGTTAAGAACAGCCCACCCTGTGATTCTTCACGCCAATGTCCTCCATCATTTTCTGGCCATGTCTGCAATCATCATCTGCCTTATTAGTACAGCCAGGCTAGCTACATCAGATCATACAGCAACTTCATGCCACAGGAAAATTGGGAGATTGCTTTGGCCATTTTTGCTTTGTTTTGTGAGACAGGGTCCTACCTACATACTCCAGGATGGCCTTGAATTCACTCTGTAGCCTTGGCTGGCCTTGAACTCATGGGGAATCTCATGAGGAGTGGATTCTAAGTGAGCACCACCATACCCAGCAATTTTTGCCTTTTAGTTTTTTATTTTTTAACTTTTGCCTTTTAGAAAATTGACTATTTGTCACCAGATATTCCTGTGGCTCAGGGCAGAGTGGGGAATGAATAAGGGATGGGCTGCAGGTTAGGCTTGTGGGGACCTGCATGTCAGTCTGGAAGTGAGGGATGTGTGAACCTGTCAAGTCTAGGCCAGCCAAAGCTGCCTCTTCTTCCCACTTGAGCCTCTGCCAATGGCTACCAGTGAAGGATATTGGATCCCTGACAGCCTCCACTAAGGCCACAAGTTGCCAGCTGAAACGTTCCAGAACCACAAGAAAAAATACCACACAATGCAAAAATTAGGAACAATATTTATTGCTTTATGGGACTCTCATAAGAAGAGTGTGTAAAAAGAACCTTCCTATACCATGGGTTTTTATACTTATCCCAGCAGGCTGGAACTGTTCTCATTGTGTCAGGGGGAAAGTTTTTTGCCTAGTCCTGAGAAATTATACTACTCTAGCTTTATTTTTTATTATCTGCTTGTGTAAAAAAAAATTAAAATCTGATGGTTAACAGGCCATCTGTTCTTAGGCATATCCACCCAGTCTACTTGGACAAACAGATGTGGGCTTTAAATTCATATTCCTGTGTGTAGCCTAGGATTAGAAACAGAACCCTGGAAATCTGTTTTTTGTTTGTTTATTTGTTTGTTTTTTTAACTAGGATTTGAAGAAGATCCCATATTCTGGTCAGTCAGGTGAAAATATGCATAGTGCTTTCAGTGAGAGGATTAGATTGCCTCTTTAGCCAGGAGCATTGGGGTACAGTGTGGCCAGCAGTCAACCAGCAACCAGCACTCTGGCCAGTACTTATTCCATCTCCTAATCCTTTGAGGGAATTCAAGTTTCAAAATGGCACACCAAGTCACAGAAGGTAGACATCATTAAGGCAAAGGTTTCAGCAAGTCCATGCTCAGAGCTCTGATCCCACCATCCCTTCCCCTCACCCTTCAGAACTGCCTAGTTCTGTGTACTGCTTTTCCTCAATGAGTGTCCAGCATCCAGAAGCCTTCAGCAGCCTTCAGCCTCACAAGTTTGGGGCGACCCAGTTAAGGAACTTCATAGCAACTTCAAAGCCAAGGAAACAAGCCTAAGAAGGAGAGAGGAAAAAAAGCCAACAGAAATATGACTCTTCATAGATACTACCCACAGCACTGTGCTTGGCTGGCCCTTTGAGGACCAGAAACCTTCCCTAATCCCACTCCCACCCTAGATCACAGAAGCAAGCAGACTCATTCCTAATAGGAGAAAAATGGTTATTCCACAGCTACCTAATTATGATGGCCAGGTCAGGAAATCAAAGCTCCTGAACTCAGACAACCCTCAAGGCAAATCTTTTTGACAGCGTCAGGGAAGTGAGCAAATACAGAGGATCTGGCTCAGGGAGGGATTTTGGGAGAACCAAGGCCCAGTGCAATCCCAGGAATAAGCAAAAGCCAGCTCACTGACCTGCACCCTGCTTGAGACCAGAAGAAAAATCATAGCCCCTGTCAGCTACTTACGGCATTGGCTGGAAAGGCTCGGATCATCACTGCATTGAATCCTTTGTACAAGGATGTGATTCCTTCATTCTGGATCAGCTCTCTCAGCACATCTCTGAAACCATTAGGGTATTTTCCAGGAGGTGCTGTGTGGCAGAACCCAATTTTTAAAGCTTCAGGAAGCTTTGTGACCTTACCAGGGCACCCCACATGTAACAATCTAATAGTCTTCTTATAGTCAGGGCCAGCACTCAGGAGAGGATACCCCACATCTATACCTAGTCAAATATAACATGGTGTACTCTATAGCACATGCACACAAATATCTGGATTATTGGTGCCAAGGAACTGGTCAAGAGGAATGAAGAATGAAACAGGGTGGAGAGCCGGGCGTGCCAGTGCACACCTGTATTCCCACAACTTGGGAGAATGAGGCAGGAGGATCGCTGTGAGTTCAAGACCAGCCTGGGCTACATAGTAAGTTCCAGGTCAGTCTCAACTACATTGTGAGACCCTGTCTCAAAAAAACCCAAACAAACAAACAAATAAATAAATAAAATTTTTAAAACGCCGGGCATGGTAGCACACGCCTATAATCCCAGCACTCAGGAGGCTGAGGCAGGAGGATCACTGTGAGTTCGAGACCAGCCTGAGCTACACAGTGAGACCCTGTCTCAAAAAACAAAAAACAAACAAACAAAAAAAAGAAATAGGGTGGAGAGTGTTAATCAGTGGGAAAGTACTTGCCTACCATGCATGAGGCCCTACCATCATACACACATACACACACACACACACAAATGAAACAGCCTTTCATTTATGGGGGAGGGAGAATGGATTTGTAGATTTGACTTCATATCTAGAGTTCCTAGAAATAAGGTAGAAGTTTTTTCAGACAGTCTCTGGGTGTTGCTCTGAAGAGTAAGTTACCCAACGTCTTAAGATCTCTGTACCCCTGGGGTAGCCAGTGTAAAACCCACCCTCTATCACTCACCACTCTGGTCTGGAAGGGGGACTCACTCACCAGTCTGGAAGCGGGACTTAAGCACATCTGGAGGGATTGCCACAGCCCAGTTGAAGATCCCTGCAATTCCCCCAGCTACCAGGATTCGAGGAACACTGAGTTCACTGACACTGCAGAACACACAACCACAGCCCCAGTCAATCGAAGACTGAAACTGAAAGAAAGGTGTTCATCCGTTTCACTATCGCCTCTGGCAGATAGGGAAGTTACTGAAAAGAGACTGGCTGGAGGGAAGAGATCCAAAGATAAGGTTCGGGGATTTGGCTCAGTGGTTCCACTGCCTGCCTTGCAAGCACAAGGGCCCAAGTTCAACCCCCGCACCAAAAACAAAACAAACAAACAAACAAAAAACCAAAAAACAAAGAACGTTCCCATGACATGGTAGCTGCTACTCCTATATCATACACTTGCTACTGTGTGAGCACAGAGTAAGAGGTTAGCTGGACCTCAGCAGCCATGAGAAGAAGGCATACACAGAGAAAGAACAAGTCTGGCTTCTATGTATTTTGTGACCCACTCACAGGAGAGGACCACCCGCTTATGAGTGGGAAAAGTGGTTTGTAAGTTATAATATCCTCACCTCTTTCCCTCTGGAGTGAAAATATTTTTCAGCCACTCGTATGTCATGAAATACATCCCACTGGCTGGAACATCTGTTAAGTGTCAAGAAAGAAGTGGGAAAAAAAGGGAGGAAAGAGGTGAATTAAGTACATAAAACCACCACAGATTACTGTGCACTACAGAGTCAAGCCTGGCACTGGATTACTCGAGGTTTCGTGAGAGTTCCTCAACAGCCACATCCAGTTTGCAATCGACACTTTGCAGCTACCAGAAGCTGTGCTGGGCCAAGCACTGTGACTGTGAATAGACACAACATTTCATCTTTAAGTCCCCTGTAGGGCTGTGGGGGAAAAGAAACACTTCTCCACTGTTGGTGAAAGTGTAGACTGGTGTAACCACTGTGGAAATTAGTGTGGAGATTTCTCAAAAAACAAAAACTGAAGGTTCCATTTGACTCAGCTATACCTCTTGGTATCTTCCTTAAAGAATTAAAAGCATCATACCACAGAGATATATGCACACCCATGTTTATAGCAGCACAGTTTGTAATAGCTAAATCATGGAAACAGCCCAAAAGCCCAACAACTGAGGAGTGGATAAAGAAGGCATGGTTTTGGGCCAGGGATTTAGCTCAGTGGTGCCACTGCCTGCCTTGCAAGTACAAGGTTCTGAGTGTGATTCCTGGTACCCACCCCAAAAAACAGATGTGGGTTTTTTTTATACAATGGAGTACTTCTCTGCCATAAAGAAGAATGGGCTTCAGATATTTTATAGCTAAATAGATAGATCTTGAGATCAGGCTCTCAAGTGAAATAAATTCCACATACATTTTTTTTTCTTTTTTTTTGGTTTTTTGAGACAGAGTCTCACTATGTAGTTGAGACTGACTTGGAACTCACTGTGTAGCCTGGGCTGGTCTCAAACTCACAGCGATCCTCCTGCCTCAGCCTCCTGAGTGCTGGGATTACAGGTGTACGCCACCACACCTGGCCTACACATACATGTTTAAATACCACATTTTTTCTCTGGTGTGAGAAACTGAACGTGGAGAGAAATAAGGACTGAAATGTATAAGGGATGTTAATGGGAAGAAAGAGTTCAAATGAGAAGGGTTACCAGGGAGGAGGGAAGGAGAAAGGAAGAAACACAAAAAAATGAAAATAGAAGGAAAAAATGAAAACAAAACTTCTGTGAATAGGGAGGGGAGAAGGCTTGAGGGGGTGAATGGGATGAAATAAAATTTATTAGGGCCAGGGATTTAGCTCAGTGGTTCTGCCACCTGCCTCACAAGAACAAGGTCCTGAGTTCAATCCCTGGTACCAGTAAATACATAAATAAATAAGTAAATAAATAAATATTATTAAAAAATAAAGTCCCCTCTAGGTCACCATTGATAGGCCCACTTCAGGAGTTATAATCACAGCTAATGCATCTGGCCTTCCTCCCAGCTGCCATCTCAGGACAAGAATGGGACTAATCTCTGCATCAACTACTTCCATCCCAGGAAAATCTACCTCTTAAACCAGGGAGATAATCCCAGCACTTGAGAGGTTGAGGTAGGAGGATAGCCATGAGTTCGATGCTACCCTCAGCTACATAATAAATTCAAGACCAGCCTGAACTGCACAGCGAGACTCTGTCTCAAAAACAAACAAACAAACAAACAAACAAATCAAACCAGGGAGAGGGGTAGAGGGTATAGCCCAATGGGAGAGCACTTGCCTCAAATGCTGAGTCTCTGGATTCACTCCCCAGCCCTGAAACAAACATAGGAGATCTCCACTATCCCTAAGTCACTCTCTTCTTATTTTAGCCATGATTTCCACCTAATAGCTAATCCTTCCAAATACCACTGTTACGACTTTCACACACCGCCCCCCTGGACACTGAGGAAAGACAGTAGGTCCTTTCATCCTTACCTGTACCCATACTGCCTAAAACCAGGACACACATTGCCAGGCCTGTCAGAGCTGTGGTGTGTGTTAATACTAATCTGGCTGTCTAGGCAAGATCCTCTGTGGCAGAGCCTCAAATGACCTCCCCAGGTGACCTTAGGTGGACAGAAAGCCTCAAAAGTTACCTCTCATAAGGGTGAGCACAGTGCCTTTGTAGATGCCTCGGATCCCAGATTCCTGGTACAGCTTTTTTGCACAGTCCAAGGTTCCATTGTACTTGGTTTCCCCTGAAGAAGCCTGAATCTGGAATGGAGAAGGTCATCAAGTCAAAGTCAACAGACCCAGCAGGTTATAGGAGAACACAAAGCAGGAATGGAAATGTTTGCTATGCATTAGACCCATAAAAGGCTTCAATGTCAAGTCAATTAAACACATTGCAGGTTTATATAAAAAATATATATATGAAATATATATAATGTATATAAAAATATATATGTATATATATATATATATGAAACAAAATCAACAGAAGAGATTTGGAAAATAAGAAATCTTCCAAACACAGGAGTACTTTAAAAAAAAAGCAATTTGGAAGATCTAGAAAAGAAGAGACAAATATTTTAGTCATTTGTTTATTCCTTCCACAAATATCTATTGAGCACAAAATTTATTCCAAGCCTAGCTGGTCAGGAAGCTTTGTAAAGAAAAGGTAATCAGAGCTTGGTGTGGTGGTGCATGCTTGTAATCCAAGCTACTCAGAAAGCTGAGGCAGGAGAATCACAACTTCAAGGTCAGCTTGAGTAACTCAGCAAAACTCTGTCTCAAAGTGAAAAAAAAATTTTTTTGTGCTAGGGATTGAACTCAGGACCTTGCACCTGTGGCAAATAAATTTTTTAAAAGCTGGGAGTGTGAGAGCACTTACCTAGCATGTATGAAGATCTAGGTTCAACTCATAGTAGTGGGGAGGTAGGAAGGAGAGGAGAGGAAAAGAAAGGAAGACAGGAAATTACATTCAGTGCTGAAATGCTCAGATAGAGGCCCTGTACAGAACCAGAGGATAGCCAAGGAGGAGGCCCGCTACCCAGCCCTGAGGCCTCAGGGCCTAAGTGTAAAGAGCCTGAGAACAGGCAGCTATAATCCCAGTAAAGATCTGAAAGTAAGACAGCCCCAATCAGGGTCCACAGTGAATATGGAGCCAAGATGAATCAAGCAGGGACATCAGCCAAAGAGCCATTACAGCCAGAGAGTTTGTATTTAGCAGTGCCAAGGATAAACACAAAAAATAAACATACAAGCAAAGTAGCTTTTGTTTGTTTGTTTAACCTACCAGGATTAAACAGTTAAAAAATAATGGAAAGGATCTTATTCAAAATAGCAATAAGGCATATATATTATGCCTGTGTGTGTGTGTATGGCAATAAATTGTATAAATAAAACTAAAGCACCGGTGAAGAACATAAAAGAGATGAATGAACAGGGAGTCATAATTCTTGAGCAGGGAATGGTGACATACATCTGTAACAGCAGCACTCAGGAGGCAGAAGCAGGAGGATAACTGTGAGTTCAAAGCCAGCCTGGTCTACATAGGGGAGGCCCTGTCTCAAAACAAAACAAAGTTGTTTTTTTTGTTTTGGTACCAGGGATCAAACTCAGGACATTGCAGTTGCAAGGCAGGCACAGTGTCACTGAGTTAAATCCTCAGCCCCCCAATCTTTTTTTTTTTTTTTTTTTTTTTGAGACACAGTCTATATAGTCCAGGTTGGCCCAGAAAGGCTGGCCTCCAATTCACAGTGATTTTCTCACCTTAACCTGCAGAGTGCTGGGATTACAGACATGTGCCACCACACCCAGACCTTTGTTTTAGGTAAAAAAAAAAGTCATAATTTGGGGCTGGATATGGTGGTGTGTGCCTATAATCCCACACCATGAGTTGGAGGCCAGCCTGGGCTACATGGTGAGTTTAGGGCCAGCCTGAAATACACAGCAAGACCCTGTCTCAAAAAAAAATAATTTTGACTAGAGAAGTTTTCAATTTGAAAGGTGTCAATTTTTCTAACAGTAAATTTAAGATAATGTCAATGGTTCTTTTTATATAATTTCTCCAAATTAACCAGGTGTGTATGAGCCACTATATCTGAGGAAGGTCCATGTGATGGAGGGTGTTGGAGTGAATCATACTGCAGAGCCATGGAGAATTGGATATGGGAAGGACATATTAATAGAAACTTCTCACTGTTATGAACAATAGACCAGACCATAATCAGAAAACAAGTTAGGAGGCCCTCAGACTTATCTGGGGCAATGATAAAGGCGTCCTGAGCAACACAGATGCAACAGAGGTAATAAGAAAGGAGAGAGTTAAGATATATTGAATGCAAATTTAACTGTTCAACAAACGGGATCTATATAGTGAAAAAAAAATCTGGAGCCGGGGATTTAGCTCAGTGGTTCTGCCGCCTGCCTTGCAAGCACAAGGATTCGAGTTTGATCCCCAGTACCCCCCAAAAAAAGAATCTGGAAGGACTCATGGGTTTTAGCCCTGATAATTAAAAGGGTGGTATTGCCACAAAAGTGTCAGGGAAGAGGAGGCCTTGGGAAGGCCAATACCTCAGTTCAGTTTTGCAGATCAAGACTTTGAGGCACCTAATTAGTATCTAAATAGAAATGTATAATAAACCACTGTGGAATTCAAGATAAATCTGAATTGCAGATAAAGTTTGAGAGTCATCAGTATATAAATAGTGTCTCAATATCATGAAATGATAAAATTATCAACGTAATGAATAGAACAGGATTGAGCTTTATACCTATGAACGCTGAAGAGGGAGATGATGATTACTCAACAAGACAGAAAATAAGCAGCCAAGGAAAAACAGGAGAAAGATCCTAAGTGAAGACACTCTTCAAGAGGGTGTAGTGGGTAACCTGCCTACTGATGGATCAAGGGAGATGCTTACCAAGAAATAACCACTGGACTTAGGCATAAAGTCACTGGTGACCTTCACAAAAGCACTTGTGTTGGAGTTGTGAAGAAAAGCTAGACTGGAGTGGGTTTAACGGGGTAATGATATTAAAGACAGAGTTTTAAAGAAAAGAGTAAAATAAATTTAAAATTTTTTCAAAGAGTTTTGAAGTAAGGGGGAGCAAAGTCCTGAAGCACAAAAAATGATATGGGAAACAGAAAGAAATTTTTGTTTTTTGTTTTTATTTTTTAAACAAAGGATGATTTATTTGAAGGCAAGAAAAGGGGGAATACTTCATCCAGCTACTCTGGATGTCTGGATAAGTATGGAGTACTTGAAAGTGAAATACTCCCCAAAAATTATATTTTTATATTTTTCAGACAAAAACTACAAACTAGGCACATGCCTGTAACCCCAGCACTTGAGAGGCTGAGGCAGAGGAATGGCGGGAGTTCAAAGCCAGCCTGAATTACATAGAAAGACCCTGTCTCAAAAAAGCAAGCAAGGGCCAGGGATTTGGCTCAGTGGTTCCGCTGTCTGCCTCACAAGCTCAAGGACCCTAGTTTGATCCCTGGTACCAGAAAAAAAAAAAAGAGAGAGAGAGAGAGAGAGATAATAAACAAGTACTAAAAACATCCCTCTAACAGTAACACAAATTTGACAATAATAATACAAACTACCATAACTCATCTAATATGAAACAAATAATTTTAATTGCCCTATGATTTAAAAAATTGAATTCATAATTAAAAACTCCTCCTAAAAAGTCTCTACTTCTAGAGTATTTCACCAAAGAATTCTATAAAATATTAATTTTTGGTTTTGTTTCTGTTTTTTGAGGCAAGGTCGCAATAAGTGGTATTCAGGTGGGTCTTGAATTTATGAACTTGCTACTTACTATGTAATCCAGGCTGGCCCCAAACTCATGAGCCTCCTCCCTCATCCTCCCAAATGCTGGGATCGCAGGTTTATACCATCATTTCTGACTGGTAAGTGAAAATATTAACAAATCATAACCACATATCTGATAAAGAACCATTATATAGCCAGGCGTGGTGGTGCACGCCTATAATCCCAGTACTCGGGAGGCTGAGGCAGAAGGATCGCTCTGAGTTTGAGAACAGCCTGGGCTACATAGTGAGTTCCAAGTCAGTCTCAACTACATAGTGAGACCCTATCTCAAAAAACAAACAAACAAAAAAACAAAGAACCATTATATAAAATATATCAGGGGCCAGGGATTTAGCTCAGTGGTTCTGCCACCTGCCTCACAAGCACAAGGACCTGAGTTCGATCCCCAGTACCAAAAAATAATAATTATAAATAAATAAAATATATCAAGGATTCTCAAAAATAAAACATTATCAAGGACTATCAAAATAATTTTTAAGGGCCGGGGATTTAGCTCAGTGGTTCTGCCACCTGCTTCGCAAGAGCAAAGTCCTGAGTTCGATCCCTGGTACCAAAAATAATAATAATAATAATAATAAATAATAATATTTTTAAAAATTCAGTTGGAAAATGGGCCAAATTTATGAACAGCTATTTCATCAAAGAGAATTAAATATATAAAAAGATATTTGATATCTTTATTAAGGAAGGAAATACAATTTTCTAAAATGAGAGCTTGTGTGGAGGTTCTAGCAGGGAAACACAACTACTCCTATACCCTTGACCAAGAAAACTGTCCTCCTCTATGGTGGGGCAGGGGGTCCTCCTTTTTGACTGAGCACACAGCTTCAGGAGGGATGCACACTGAGGGGTGAGGAAAGAAGGGGACACCTGCCTAGCCAGCCTGATCAGCCAAATCAAGCCCGGGGATCAATGGGGTGACAGGTGTTGCAGCCAGATTGTCCTTACATCCTGCAGTTTTCTAAAATGAAATACAAATTAAACCAGGCATGGTAACACACATCTCATCCCAGCACCCTGAGAGACTGACACAAGAGGATAAAAAGTTCAAGGCAAGTCTGAGCAATTTAGCAACTTAGTGATTAACTGCCTCAAAATTAAAATAAGGGGGCCTGGATTTAGCTCAGTGGCATTGTCCCAGACCCACAAGCCCAACGTCCTAAATTTAATCCCTGGTACCGAAAAATAAATAAATAAATACATAAGAAAAATAAGGGCTGGGGATTTAGCTTGTGCTTCTAAGTACAAGGTGCTGAGTTTGATCCCTGGTACCAGGAAAAAAAAAAAAATTTTTTTTTAAAAGGTTGGGATGTAACTCAGTGTGAAGGCTCTGAGTTCAATTCTTAGTCACATATATACACAAAGGAAATACAAGTTATTACTACACATCTATTAGATAAGGTAAAATAAAAAATACTGAACAAGGAGTGGTTACATGTACCTGTAAGCCCAGCATTTGGGAGGCTGAGGCAGGAGGATTGCTGAGAGTTCAAGGCCAGCCTGGACTACATAGTGAGTTCAAGGCTGGCCTGAACTACATAGCAAAGACCCTGTCTCAAAAAAACAACAGACAAAAAAGGCTGATGATGTAGCTTAGTGCAAAGCCCTCAGTTCAACCCCTAATACCAATAAAAAATTTTAGTGAGAATGTGGAGAAATAAATCACTCATGCATGGCTGGTGAAACTGTAAAACAGTACACTTAGTCTGAAAAACAATATGGTAGTTTCTTGGACAAATAAGGATATATACATGCCTATAATTTCAGCGTTCTGGGAAGCTGAGGAAGGAGAATCACAGGTTTGAGCCCAATCTGGACAACTAGGTGACTTAGCAGGACCCTGGCTCAAAATCTTGTTTTATTTTATTTCCCCTCCTCCATCTCAAAATTTTTAAAAAAATTATTCTTTAAAAAGACTCAGGGCCAGGGATTTAGCTCAGTGGTGCCACCACCTGCCTCGCTAGCAGAAGGTCCTGAGTTCGATCCCCAGTACCAAAAAATTAATTAATTAATTTTAAAAAAATTAAAAAGTGGTGCAAGCCTGTTTTCCCAGCACTCGGGAGGCTGAGGCAGGAGGATCACTGTGAGTTTGAGACCAGCCTGGGCTACATAGCGAGTTCCAGGTCAGTCCCAACTACACAGTGAGACCCTGTCTCCAAACCCCCCGCAAAAAAATAAATAAAAAAGTTGAGGCCAGGCATGGTGACGCACACCTGTAATCCCAGCACTTCGGAAGGAAGCTAAGGCAGGAGGACTGCTGTGAGTCTGAGGCCAGCCTGCACTACAGTTAAGGCTGCAGCTCAGTGTAAAGGCTCCAGGCTCAAATTCCAGTACCACCCCACCCAAAAAAATTAAACCTAAGGATACAATTACTATACAACCCAGAAGTTGTACTCCTAGACATTTATCTCAGAGAAATAAAGACTTATTTTGTCACAAAAATATAGCACCTTTATTCAGAATAGCCCAAGACTACAAACAACACAGAGTTCCATCAACAGACAATTGGTTAAATTGTGAGACATCCTTGTTGTGCTCCCACTCAAAAATAAAAATGAACTGTGTATATATTCAACAATTTAAACTTGGCAAGTGGTACATGCCTATAGCCCCAGCACTTGGGAAGCTGAGGCAGGAGGATCACTGCAAGTTCAAAGCCAGCCTGGGATACATAGTGAGTTCACGGCCAGCACAAACTACATAATGAAACCCTGTCTCAAAAAATGAAAAACAAAAAACAAAATTCCACAATCTGAATGAATCTCCAATTATGCTGGCAATCTGAAAAATTCACAAAGTATATTATTCCATTCATTCATTCATTAATTTATTTATTTGAGAAAGGGTCTTACTATGTAGTTAAGTCTGACCTGGAACTCACTATGTAGCCCAGGCTGGTCTTGAACTCACAGTGATCCTCCTGCCTCAGCCTCCCAAGTGCTGGGATTACAGGCCTGCGCCACCATGCCCGGCTTATTTATTTTTCAGACCCTCAGTGTGTAGTTCAAGATGGACTTGAACTCCCTGTGTAACCCAAACTGGCCTCAAATTTGCAATGATCCTCCTGTCTCAACCTTCAAAGTGGTGGGATTATAGATATGCATCCCCATGCCCAGCTCAATGTATGATTTTATTTAAATATTCTTTTTTCCCTCTTTGTCTTGCTTAAACCTTCTTGAAATTATAAAATTATAGGACAGAGTATATTCTAAAGTAGTAGCAGCAAACCTATGGTAAGGGTGTTTTTCAGACAAAAGATGTTAATGTGTAAGATGTTTTTCTAAACTAAAAATTCAGTAGGTTTATTTGGAGTGTTAGCACTTTGTGATAAATAAGTGGGTTTTGGTTGCAGTTTGGGCACCTGTCTCTAAAAGGCTCACAATCGATGCCTTAAAGACACTGAGGTTTTGGTAGACACAGGACATCTCTGGCAAGAGCAGCTTCCCTTCTACTAGCTCTGATCAGACATAACTCACCTTTCAGAGTTCATGAAGTCATTGCTAACAAGGATGGGTAGGCTCGGACTGACACATTGCAGGTATGATATTTTTCTTGATCTGTTATACTGTCTTGATTCTTAATCCCACTACAATTGCTTCCATGTTCCTGAAAGTCTTGGAACTGTTTGTTTTGTACACCTGACCTGACCTTTATAAAAGGTACACAACATTTGTTGTGTAAACAGGCACACAACATTTTTGCTGAGTGGAAAAAGTCACCTGTCTGCTACCAGATCACACTCATACCTGTAATAAGCACTTGATCCGTTCACCAGGGGTCATGATTCCTGTGGTAAATACACCAGATAACATCCCAGCAGCAAATATTTGGGGGTAGCTGTATTGAAAACAAAAACCAGAAACAAGTACCTGTGATTATCCCCACAGACAAAAGTAATCCCAGAAAAGAGGATGGTTTTGTAAGAAAAAATAAGTACTTCAACTGGGAAGAAGTACAGCTACAAATAAATCAGATTTCATGTGAAATCCAGATTCTAGGTATATTCTGATCAAACTTCCCTGAGCAAGGGCCTAAGTATCAAGAGCAATGGAGCTTATGGATTTAGCTCAGTTCCATCCCAGTACTGCAAAAAAGAAAAAAAGAAAAAAAAAAAAAAAAAAAAAAAAAAAAAAAAAAAGAAAAGCAATGGAGCCTAGTCACAAGGCCCAATCATATGAGGTACACACTCAGAATCCCTCCCCTATCGAAGTTCCTAGTGAGACATGTTTTCCAACCCAAGTCAATCTCATGCAGTGACTATGCACAAGTTCCCAGACTTCTTAGAGGCTTGAACTATGAAATGCCAGGCTGATGGGGAGGAAGGAGCCTGTAACCCAAGATCTACTTCTCAGCAGATCATACTTCCCCTGGACCATGAAGAGCCTGAGAAGACTCTAAGCCAAGACTGAAGTACAATAGCTCTGAGGCCAGGAAGAACGGCTGTGGCCACTCCACAGGCTGAGGGATAGCCAAGCCAGCTGCAAGGAGTGTGCAGCTACAAGGAAGATACTGACAGGTAGGGCCAAATAAAGGATGCTATTCAGGCAGGCATGATGCATTCTACAGTGCTATGCAGAGAATGGTCCCCTGGCATGCAGAAGCATGGCTTCTCACTCAGGCCCCTACAGAATGAGCCATACTGAGGACGAGTCTGAGGCTTCTAGTGTCTATCACCACAGCTGTCTATGACACCTCTAGCACTTCCTTTTCTTTCTGGAATCAGCAATGGCTTAAAGGCAACAGGCACAGAGTTATATTCAGCATTTTAATAGAGTCCCTACAACTTGGCAAATGTTGCCGAAAACCTTCACACTGTCCTTAGCCTCATGTTCCTACCACCTCAAGCCTCTGACAACCTTCAGGATAGTCCCCTCAAAAAGAGACTAAGACATGAGGAAGAGGTGTCAATTAGCAGTGAAGGGACATCCACTATAAATTTTTTCCTTTAGACAGGTCACCAGTTTCACACCCTGTTCTATGCATTCACCCCCTGGCAGGACTCACATATTCATCTCAGACATACAAGTCAAGCATATAGCATAACTGCTCAACAGTCAAGAAAATTATTTTCACATGAAGCCAGGTTCAAAGTCCTAGTTCCAAGAGGAGTCAACAGAATTAACTGGGACTTTGAAGCTCTTAAAACAAGGCTCCTGAATGCTCAAAAGTCAGCCTATATGCTTGATAATGTCTCAAGAAAATACAGTGACTTATTTCATTTTGATAGAGAAACCAATATCTGTAATCATTAAAATCATACAATCACATTATAAAAATAAAGCACCAGGCTTCTGGGAAGATAGTGGAGTGGTGAGCAGCAGAGAAAGAACTTTTTCAGGATTTAGTAACCCAATATAGGAAGGAGAAGGAGGGAAGCGGGTCCCCAGGACCCAGGAAGGATCTGAAGGGAGAAATGAAGTCCATGGGGAGAGCCAAGAGAGAGATTTCAACAAAAAAAGAGGGAGGTGGTAGGTGGTGCTTTGTCCAACAGTCTGGACTCATGGTGTAGGAAGGGCAGGTTGAATTTTCAGATACACAGTGACTACTGATGACCCTAGAAGCCTCCATGGATAAAGCACCAGTAGGACAAAGCAGTGGACACAGCAGACTGCAGTGGCTAGTGAGTTATTTGGGTTCAGACATCACCTAGTAGAGGGCAGTTGGCTAGTAGCCATCTTGGAGAGTGGCTAACTGAGCTCAGAACTCAGAAGAGCTATGGGCCAGTTCCATCTAGTGGCTCCCAGTGTTATAGTGAGGGTGCTAGTTCCAAGTCATCAGGAGGTGAGGGAGCAGAGTTCAACCTGGCAGAAGGCACATAGACTGTGGTAGACTCAACAAATCTGGTCCCAGCCTCATAACCAGAATTTAGCCTGAACTTCAGTGGAACTAGAATTCCAGGCTTGCTGGGATTATTTACAATCCCATCATAAATTAATAGCTGGCTTCCTGGGATTAATCAACTTGGATCTGGACTCTGTTTGCCCACATTTTTATCAGTGACAGCAGAAACACACCTTGAATTGTACTTTTTCTTTTTTTCTTCTTCTTCTTTCTTTCCTTACTTTTGTCCTTTTTTTTTTGCTTTTGTCTGGTTTTTATTCTTATTGTTTTGTTCTTTGTTCTTACTGCTTGTTCTTGTTGTTACATGAGTGTGAACACAGTTTCTAGTTTTTTGTTGTAGTTGTTCTGTTCTTGTTTTTATTTCTTCCTTCATTCTTTCCCTCCTGTCTTCTTCATCAGTTTCCCAAAGTTTGTATGATCTTCCTTTGTCCTCCAGCCTTGTTTCTAAACTCTTCTTCTATTTCTCTATTTTTTCCTCTTTAACCCATTGTAAATCTTCTCTCAGGGTAAAATTGCCATATGCAGGCTTATTTATTGCATACAATTTTTTAGTTCATTTTAGATTTTGGTATATAACTACAAATCTAGTTCAGACAGGTAAAGGTGGCAAATTAATAGTTATGACAGTTTGTCATTTTCTAGGCTGTTTGATACTATTGTTATTGATGATTGTACCTCATTAGCCAAGGTGACACAATTGTGCTAATCAGTTGTTCTTCCTGGTATACCAAGACTGAGATTGTCTAAGCATTTTACAAAATACAATAGGCCAGTGCCAAAGAACCAGACACTGGGCCAAGTAGACAGAGACTTTTCATACCCAATAAATTGAAAAGATAAGATCTTGCAACAGATTCAAAACCCAAAAGCGAGCTAAATCTGGAAGATACCTCTGAGAAGGAGTCATTTCCTGAGGGTTCTGAATACTGGAAATAAAGCTACTCATCATAAGCAATCTACAAGCATCAACCCAGGAATTAACCTATAAAAAAAAAGAAGGAACGAAAGAAGGAAAATGAGAAGACACTTCAACAAGACTTTCAGCTCACCAAAGAAAAACCCAGGGGCAACAAAGTGGAACATTTCAAAAGCCACACACCTGGACTCTGAAATGGTAACAGTAGAAGTAACAAAGCAGGTGAATGAGGCTCTAGAAAAGTTCAAAGCAGAAATAATTTCTCAGATAACTACAGAGATGGTGACTAGAATGAAAGATATACTTAGTGACTCTAAACAGATATGCATAAAAAATAGAGGAACTCAGGAAAATGACGGAAACCATGAATGTACAGCATGGGAAGAAAATGGAATCCATACAACAGACTAAAACAGATCTGGGAGATTAAAAATTCCTCTGAAAGTATATACAGCAGAATGAGTCAATGTGATGACAGAATATCAGACACAGAAGATAGGATTGTGGTTAGCGATCATGAAAAGAAAGATTTCTTTCAAACAGCAAGGGACCATGAGAAATCAATCCAGCAGCTACTAGATAATAAAAAGAAGAATAATGTAAGATTGATTGGAATCAGTGAAAAAAGCAGGAGATAGTACAAATGATATAAAAAAATCTTCTCACAGAAGTAATGGCAGAAAACTATCAAAACAGGAAAAAAGAATTTGACATACAGATAAGAGAATTATATAGAACTTTAATTACCCAGGATCAAAAAATATCTACACCAAGGCATATAATACTCAAAATTCCAGAAATTCAACACAAGAACAGAATACTTTTTAGCTGTTAGAGAAGAGAAACATCACTTATAAGGAAAGCCCGTCAGAATCACAACAGACTTCTCAACACAAACCCGCAAGTCAAGGAGAGTTTGGTGTGAAGTATTTCAAGCCCTAAAGGAAAAGAAGCTCCAACCCACACTGATATACTTCATAAAACTATATTTCAAAATTGATAGAGAAATAAGATACTTCCATGAAAAAGAACACCTGAAGAAACTCATGACCACCAGACCAGCAGTCTAAAATGTTCTGAAGAACATTCTAAAAACAGATAATGAGGGCTACGACTCTATGAATTTCAACAGAATGAATCTACCAGGTAAGGCAAGTAATTAAACTGAGGGGATAAAAACAGAACCAGCAAAAGGCAAATAACATGACAAGGATAAGTCAATACATATCAGTTACAAGTGTCATGTAAATGGTCTCAATTCACCAATCAAAAGAAACAAACCAGCAGAATAGATCAAGAAACAAGATTCAACAATATGCTGCATATAAGAAACACATTTAATTTAGAAAGAAATTCATAGACTGAAAATTAAGAGGATGGAAAATAATACTCTATGCAAAAGATACCTGGAAAAAGCAGGGGTAGCTATTTTATTTGAATACAAAGTGGATTTCAAGCCAAGACTGATTAAGAGAGATAAAGAAGGTCACTATATCTTTGTAGAGGGAACAATCCAAGAGGAAGAGCTAGAAATCATAAATATATATGTACCAAATAGCAGTGCACCCAACTGTATAAAACAAATATTTTTGTTTTGTTTTGTTTTGTTTTTTGAAACAGGGTCTCACTATGTAGTTGAGACTGACCTGGAACTCACTTTGTAGCCCAGGCTGGTCTTGAACTCACAGTGATCCTCCTGCCTCAACCTCCTGAGTGGCGTGTGCCACCACGCCCAGCCTATGAAACAAATATTAACAGACATGAAAAACCAAATAAACACTAATTCAATTGTAATGGGGGACCTCAATACCCCACTGTCACCAGCAGACAGATCAATTAGACAAAAATATTAACAATGAAATATCAGAGTTAAACCAAACTTTTGAACAAATAGACTTAGCAGATGTCTATGGAGTGTTCCAACCCACAAAATTAGAATACACATGCTTCTCAGCTGCACATGGGACATTCTCCAAAATAGACTACATACTAGCTCATAGAATATGCTTAAGCAAATGGAAAAGAATTCAAATTATCCCATGCAAAGCCAGCATAGTGGCACATGCCTATAATCCCAGCACTCATGAGGCAGGAGGACGGCCAAAAATTTGAGGCCACCTTGGGCTACAAAGTGAGTCCAGGGCTAACATGAACTACAAAGAGTCTCTGCCTCAAAAAAAAAAATTATCCCATGAATATTATCAGACTATACTGTAATGAAATTAGAAATTAATAGCAAAAGAAAAAAAGAATTTCATAAACACATAGAAGTTAAACAACACCCTCCTGAACAACCAATGGGTCACAGATGAAATTAAAGAAGAAATTACACAGTTTCTATAATTAAATGATAATGTCAATACAATGTACCAGAACTTATGAAATACAATTAAAGCATTTCTACAACTGGTACCAGGAACCAAACTAGGACCTTGCACTTGCAAAGTAGGTGTGGCACTGAGCTAAATCCCAGGCCCTACAAGGGAAATTTGTAAGTGTGAATTCCCATATCAGAAAAACAGAGTTAGTGGAAATAACCAAATGTTTAACCTCAACACTCTAGAAAAAGAAGATCAAGTCTATCCCAATGCCCTTATGAAAGAGGAAATTATAAAGATCAGAGCAGAAATTTATGCCATGGAGACTACGAAAACAATATAAACAATCAATGAATTCAAGAGTTAGTTGTTTGAAAGATTAAAGCAACAAACCCTTGGCCAACTTTATATAAAAAAAGACTCAAATCCATGCAATTAAGAATGAAAAAGGTGAAATCACAACAGATTCTGCAGAAATCCATAAGATCATCAATATTTACATCAAGAACCTGTATTCTATTTTTTTTACAGGAACCGAACTCAGGACCTTGAAATTGCCAGATAGGCACGGCACCATTGAGCTAAATCCCCAGTCCTGAACCTGTATTCTAATAACATGGAAAACACAGAATAAATGGAGAGATTTCTAGATACATATGAATTACCAAAACTGAATCAATAAAATATAAAAATTCTAAATAAACCAATATCAGTCAATGAAATTGAAGATGTAATTAAAAACCTAGCAACAATCAAAAAAAGCCCAGGCCTTGATGGATTCACTGCTGAATTCTACGAGAAATTTAGAGAAGACCTAATGTTGCTACTTCTCACTCTTTCATGAAATTGAAAGTGAAACAATACTCCCAAATTCATTCCTGGAAGCAAGCTTTATCCTTACACCAAAATCAGAGAAGAATCCAACCAAAAAAGAGAACTACAGGCCAATCTCCCTAATTAAAATAGATATAAAAATCCTGAATAAGATACAGGCAAAGAGAATACAGCAAATCATCAAGAAGGTTATATATCATGATCAAGCATGATTAATCCCTGGGATGCAGGGATGTTTCAACATTTGTAAATCAATAAATGTAACATGCTATATCAACAGAGCCATGAACAAAAATCATATGATCATCTCAAGAGACACAGAAAAAGCATTTGACAAGCTCCAAAACCCATGCATGATAAAAACCCGACAGAATTGGAATGGATCGTTTTTATCTCAATCTGATAAAAGCCATCTATAACAAACCAACAACCAACATCACACCAAATAGACAAAAACTGAAAGTTTTCACTATAAAATCAGGAAAAAGACAAAGACCATCACTACTCTTACTCAGCACAGTTCTAGAAACATAAACAAGAGCAATTTGACAAGAGAAAGAAATAAAAGGAATAAGAAGAGGAAAGGAAGAAGTAAAATTATTATTTGCAGATGACACGATATTCTATATAGAAGACCCCAAAAGCTCTACCAACTTTTAGATTTAATAACCAAATTCAGTAGTGTAGCTGGACAGAAAGGCAACACTCAAAAATCATTGAACAGCCTTCCGGTACATGAGTAACAAATTGACTGAGGGAGAAATTAGAGAAACAATACCTTTTACAATAGCATCCAAAATAATAAAATACCTAGGAATCAATCTAACCAAGGAAATAAAAGACCTTTACATGGAAAACTACAGTGCTCTGAAAAAAAATCAAAGAAGTTATCAAAAAACAGAAATCCCTTGTTCTTGAACAGGAAGAATATATATAGTGAAAATAAGCATACTTTCAAAATTCTCATACATATTTAATGCAATCCCAATCAAAATTTCAATAACATATCTCAAAGAACTTGAAAAAATATCCTAAAATTCATTTGGAACCAGAAGAGACCTAGAATAATAAAGGCAATTCTGGGCAACAAAAGCAAGGCAGGGGCATAACAATCCCTGCCTTGAAATTAGGTTAGAAAGCTACCATGACAAAAACAGCATCGGGCTGGGAACTTAGCTATGTAGTGCTGTGCCTGCCTCACAAATTCAAGGTCCAAAGTTTGAACTCTTATACCACAAAAACAAAAAACCAGCATGGTACTAGCAAAAAAAATTGACCTGAGGATCAGTGGAACAGATCAGAAGATGCAGAAACAACTCCAGACATAGCCACCTTGTTCCCCCCCACACACACACCACTGTAATGGGGATCTAACACAGGACCTTGGGCTTGCAAAGCAGGCATGGCACTACTGAGCTAAAATCCCCAGCCCACCACCTTATCTTTGACAAAGGAGTCAAACATCTTCATTGGAAGAAAGATAGCCTCTTTAATAAGTGGTGCTGGAAAAACTGGCTTTCCACTTACTGAAGCTTAAAACTAGACCCATATCTTTCACCAGGCACTAAACTAAAATAAAAATGGATCAAAGATCCAAATATTAAAACTGAAACACAATCTTGTGGAGGACAGTATAGGTAGAACTCTTGATATTGGTGTAGGCAAAGACTAGGAACAAAATCTCAGTCTCACAGGAACTATCACAAAGAATGAACAACTAGGATCTCATCTTATTAAAAAGCTTTGCACAGCAAGAGAAACCACCAAGAGAGTGAAGAGGTAACCCACAGTGTGGGACAAAAAATTTGCCAGCTTTCCTCAAAATGCTAATATCTAGAACATATGAAGAACTGAGAAAAATCAGACCTTCCAAATTTAAAGACTCAATCCAAAAATGAACATCTGAAACAAACAGATACTCCTCAGATGAAGTAGTAATAACAAATAAATATACAAAATAAAGTAATGTTCAACATCAGTAGTCATTCCAGAGATGCAAATTAAAACAACACTGAGATTCCATCTCACTTCAGAAAGATTGGCTGTTACAAAAGAAAAAAATGGCTGTTATCAAGAAATCAACCAATAACAAATGCTGAGAAAGGGCTGTGAGGAAAAAGGAACCCTTCTCTACTGTTGGTGGGAATGTAGACTGGTATAATCATTGTAGGAACAAGTGTGGAGATTCCTCGAAGAACTAAAACTGGAGGTTCCATTTGACCCAGCTATTCCTCTTCTTGGTATCATCCTAAAGAATTAAAAGCATCATATTACAGCAACATATGTGCACTCATGTTTATAGTGACATAGTTGGAAACTGCCCAAATGCCCAAATGCCCATCAAATGACAAATGGATAAAGACTTTGGTTTTTTTATGCAATGCAGTACTACTGAGGAAGGCGGGTAATAAATTTGAGCCCAGAATGCAGAACAGTGACGTAGCAAGACCCCGTCTCAAAATAAAAAAGAAAAGAAGGGCTGGAGATGTAGCTCAGTGGAAAGGGCCTGTATTCGATCCCTAGTACTCTCTCATCCCCTAAACAAGTAAAACAAAAGCCAGAAACTTCTCTTAATGAGGTGACAAGAAAACAAAGCTGCTGTTGCTGTAACAGCAGTCCGAGGTATTGCCTACAGCATTTAAAACATATGTGAGCATTCAAATCTCCAAACCAACCTGTGGGGTTGGTATTACTGATAACTCCAGTAATTGATACTACCTCATAGAAGAAATGACAATAATCTAGAAAGTGGGCAGGGGGCATTTTTCTTCATCTATTTTACTTTTGGTTCACAAGACAACTCATGTACTTTCCTCATGTGGAACTCCTAGGAGCCATTCCTGGGAAGCCCTGGGACAACGACTGCCTACTTGCCAAGGTTCTTTCCTTTAACCCATGCCACATCCCAAGCAAAACAGCATTGAGTGCTCTAGGCTTATAAGCTCTCACCTGAGCACATCCTCTGGAGATTTCTGCTGTAGTTTCTTCCCCAGACCAAACCCAAAGAAGCACACAGCAAACATAGGAGTGACCCCAATGATAGGAGCAGCCATACCACGGTACAGCCCTGTGATGCCCTGTAAGGAATCACAGAAGCAAGAGCTGTTTACAGACATCACCATTTTTTTCTTTCCTTTTTTGTTTTGTTTGTTTGTTTGTTTAATCAGGGTCTTTCTATGCAGTTCAGGATGGCCACTATAGTAATCTGCCCAGGCTGGTCTCCTCAAATTTATGACAATCTCTTGCCTCAGCCACCTGAGTACTGAGATTATTATAGATGTACACCACAACTTTTTTTTTTTTTTTTTTTTTT
>NW_022900949.1:40988247-40996886 GCF_012274545.1 Fukomys damarensis
TTTGGAGACAGGGTCTCATATGTAGTTGAGATTGACCTGAAACTCACTATGTAGCCCAGGCTGGTCTCAAACTCACAGCAATCCTCCTGCCTCAGCCTCCCGAGTGCTGGGATTACAGGCATGCGCCACCACACCTGGCTAACACCACTACTCTTTATAGCATTGAAACAAGGAAGCTGTGTGCCTTCTAACCTGTGTCTTCCTTTACCTCTTTTACAAGAAAGGAGAGCTTTTAAAAGGAAGAAAATGCCCTATATGTGTTCTTCTCACTGGGAAGAATGCCCAAATACCATACCTCTCTAATAAGAGTCTTCCGAAAGCAGTCAATGGTCCCTGAGTACATGGGAGGCTGTCCAGGCAAACTTGGTGGCTGTGTCTGCAGTCGGACCTAAAGTTAAAAATAAATCACCTTCCAGAGTCAGAAGTATCAAACTAATCAGGGAAATTTGCATCTCTGTACATATATTTAGCATTCCCTTAACCAGGTATATTCAGATCTCTCCCTCTCTCTCTTCTTTCAGTACTAGTGACTGCACTAAGGGGCTCTAACGCTGAGCTATATTCCCTAGCCCCTTTTTTGAGACAGGGTCTCCCTAAGTTGCCCAAACTGGGCTTAAGCTTGCCATCTTCCTTTCTCAGCATCCCACTTAATTCCTTTTTATTGGCAAATAACATCCTATTATATACCACATTTTGTATACCCATTCATCGGTGGGTGGATATTTGCAGGGTTTTGTTTTTTAGGGTGCTAGGGATGGAACTCAGGGCTTTTGCACTGAGTACATCCTCAATCCTTTCTAAAACCTGTTTTGTTTTTTGAGACAGGGTCTCTCTTTGCAGTTCAGGCTGGCCTTGAAGTGACTATATAGGCTAGGCTGGCATCAAACTCCCAGCGATCATCGTGATTCAGCCTCCTGAGTGCGAGGACTATGGGCCTAAAATTTTTAATTTTCTTTTTGGTACTGGGATCAAAATCAGGACCTCACGCTTGCAAGGTAGGCACAGTGTTGATGTGCTAAATCCCCAGCCCTAAAAAAATTTTAATTTTTTTTTTTTTTTTTTTTTTTTTTTTTTGGTACTGGGGATCGAACTCGGGTCTTTGCGCTTGCAAGGCAGGTGGCGGAACCACTGAGCTAAATCCCTGACCCTAAAATTTTTAATTTTGAAATGAGTCTTGCTACATCACTAAGTTGCCCAAGCTGGTCTTGAACTTGTGATCCTTCTGCTGCCACCAGCTCCTGACTGGCTTTTGCAAATTTTTTCCATTTTTCTTTGCTGCTGTTTTACTTGTTTGTTTGGATATGTTTATTTGTTTGTTTGTTCTGAGGCAAGGTCTTGATATGTAGTTCAGGCTGGCCATGTACTCACTATGTAGCCCAAGCAGGCCTCAAACTCACAGCAGGATTAAGGCATATGCCACCAAGCCGAGCAGGTGTGTCACCCCTGAGCTAAATCCCCAGCTTCTTTTTTTTTTTTTTTTTTTTTTTTTTTTTTTTTTTTGTAATTCTCACTATGTTGATCAGGCTGGCTCAAACTCCTAGGCTCAAGTTATCTTCTGTTGCAACCTCCCAAATAGTTGGAATTAAGGGTGCATGCTACCAATGATGCTATACAATTTTATGTACAAATCTTTGTATATATACATGGTATTGGTCAATGTTCTGTAAAGAAAATGAACCAGGAGGAAATTTTTCAAGAGACTTATTAGAAAAAAATTGGTTTGTGTCAGTATGGAGGCCAAGAAATCCCAAGATCTGCAGTCAGTAAACTAGAGACTTAAGCCAATATTTCAGTTTGAAATAAAGATGGGAAAAGACTGATGTCTTACCTCAAGTAGGCAAATAGAAGCAGTTCCTTCTAACTCTTAGGAGTGTCAGTCTTTTGTTCTATTCAAACCTTCAACTTATTAGACGAGGCCTACCCACATCAGGGAGGGCAATCTGCTTTATTCAGTCCACTAATTGAAATTTTATTTTGCAGTACTGGAGATTGAACCCAGTACCTTTGTACTAAGTTACATTTCCAGACCTTTTATTTTTTTGTTGTTGTTGTTTTTTTGGTGGTACTGGGGATCGAACTCGGGCCTTTGTGCTTGAGGAAGGCGCCGAAACCACTGAGCTAAATCCCTGGCCCCCTTTTAAATTTTTTTAATCTATGTATTTGATTTTTTTTTTTTTGAGAGAGGATCTCTTTATGTAGTTCAAACTGTTCTTGAACTCACTATGTAGCCCAGGTTAGCCTCAAACACACAGTGATCCTCCTGCCTCAGTCTCCCAAGTACGGGACTACAAGGAAGCATCACCACACCAGCTTTCTTTTTTCTTTTTTCTTTTAGAGACAAAGTCTCACTGATTCACAAAGATGCCTAGACAGGTCTCAAACTTGTGATTATCCTGTCTGTTTCCCAGAGTGCCTGGATTACAGGTGTAAGCAGCCAACTAATACTCACAAGCACTCTCACAAGCCAGGTGTGATGGCACACCTCTGTAATCCCACCCCTTTGGGAAGCAAGAGGATCACAAATTCTAATCCAGTCTGGGTAATTTAGGGACTTAGCCTGAAGACTATAAGAATAAATCACATCCTTATAAATTTTCCAGTCTGAGCACAGCATAAACCACCCTTGTAAATCCAGTAGTCTGAAAAGTTGGGACCGTATAATTACAAGTTTAAAGCAGTCTGGTAATTTTGAGACTTAGTGACACCTTGTCTCAATATTTAAATATATATAAATAAAAAGGCTGGACCCAGGCATGGTGATGCACACCTGTGATCCCAACACTCTGGAGGCTGAGGCAGGAGGACTGCTGTGATTTATTTATTTATTTGTTTGTTTGTTTGTTTGTTTGTTTATTTATATTTTGGTTCCTTGAGACAGGGTCTCACTATGTAGTTCAGCCTGGCCTTCAACTATATAGCCCAGGCTGGTCTAGAACTCACAACAGTCCTACTGCCTCAGCCTCCCAATTACTGGAATTAGACTGCTGTGATTTCAAGGTCTGCTGACATAGTGAGTTCAAGGCCAGCATGAATTACATAATGAGACCTTGTCTAAAAAAAAAAAAGCAGAAAATGTACTAAAATATCTGCACCATATTGTCTAGATAGTCCTATTCTAGTCAGAACCCCACTTGTCCTTCAATGCCTGCCCTAACATCATTTTCCATAAAGAAACCCCAACTCTTGCGGTCTTTGCTTATTAAGACAGGTGGGTCACAGCTCAGTTGCCTTAAATCTCTGACAGTATCTCTAGATCAGGCCTTAATTGGAGTTCACCTAGTTCTCTGAGGTCAAAAGAACAGCACTTGGCAATCTATAATTTTGTTTTATACTAAAAACCAACTACCTTTCTGTCAAAACTCCAGCAAGCATTTTTAGTCACTTAAAATTCAGTATAGAGGTCACTGGGCCCCTCGTAGAAATGATATCAAAGACAAAATAAGGAGATAGGAGAAGTAATATCAAGGATAAGATAAGGAGGTAAGAGAAAGCATTTTAAAATATATATTTTGTTTTGTTTTGTTTTGTTTTCTTGAAACCAGGTCTCAATCTGTATAGCTCAGGCTGGCCTCAAACCCACAGCAATCTTCCTGCCTTAGTCTCCCCATTGTTGGGATTACAGGTGAGCACCACCAGGCCTGGCCCAGAAACAGTTTTATGTAAGGCATCAAATAAAGTTTTTTTTAATTTCAACTGCCTATAACTAATAAGATTTTTGCATATATGAACCAAGGATAGGGATAGAGACCAGACAATTGACCCTTAGTATCTAGTTATACTTAGAATGACCCACTGCCTTAGAAGCACTAACAGTATTTTACCATCTGCTGAATAAACATCTGATTTCTTGTTACACAATGCCTTAATCAGCCTAGCTGCTTTAATCCTGATCTTCCCATACCATGACCCAAGTAGGAGCTCTACCTTAGGGGCAGCTTCTCTCTGGAAAAGCATTAAAGAATCTGTTCCTCAGGTCTGCCAAGAAGAGTTCACGAAACCATTTTCCTATGAGGAAAACTGGATCCAATATGCTAGGAGACCTTCACATAGGCTTCCCCCCAAAACTCAGGTCTGTTATCTACAGGCTGACTCTGGCCATGACCTGTCATTTTCCTTTCTGTATACAAAAATACAGTGAGGTTACAAAACTAGGGTGAAGTTGAAAATACAGTCACAGGACATGGACTTTGGTCTACAATAAGGCTGTGCTTAGTGTTCCAGGGCATTGAGGAATGATATGTTTCCAGTAGCCTCAGTATAAACAATAGCTTCTGCACCTGGAAGTTTTGATCAGTCTGACCATGAGTAGAGCTGATCATTTGCTTTCCTTGAAAGAGGCTGAATCACTGAGGACATCATTAGCTTCCTACGGGGCATGCTATGTAGGCTGTCAAGGGGTGACAGGCTGAATGGCCAAGTACTTCATTACATAGGATAATATGCAAGAGATGGCGACGGTGCACTCTGGCCTCGGGGAGTGTGTCAAAGGACATCTCTAGAACGATCCTACATCTCTCTTTAGATGTCTTCCTGGGACAGGCTTTACAGGGGACATATTTCAGCCTTGATGATCAAATGTCAGTGGTGGCTGGAATCAGCTTTAGACAGCCGCTTTTTCTTCCCTATTCCCAAAGTGGCATAGGGTCTCTGTGGGACACAGACCTTTACAAAGGAGCTCTTGATGGGGCTGTTGGCTGCTACTCACCTTGGGTTGTCTGGCTTTTTGGGGCGCAAAGTACAGCTTCCACCCATTTCTGAAGCAGGGATTTTCTAGACTTTCCACAAAAGCACGTATTTTGGGGCCCCATTTCTGTTCAGGAGTCGCTACCTCTCAGGCTTCCTCCCCAGACTCCCGCCCCAGTCTCCCCGCACCTTGACAGTGTCCAGAGGATGCCCCACAAACACCAAGCACACGCCGCCAAAGCCGCCGGCTAGCAGGTTCTTGAGCGGGCTGATAGGCCTTGGCTTGTCTGTCATGGTCAGTCAGGAGTCGTTCTGTCAGTTTTGCTCTGCTGCCCCAAGCTTTAGCGCAGAGCGCCAGACCTTTCACCCACTTTAGGGGGGGGCGGAGCCTGAGCCCGGGGCAGGTCGGGAGTAGGGCCCAGCAAGCTCGCAGGGCTTCCGCCCCGGGCAACTTCCGGCATTCTCCCCGCCCTTGTGGGCGTGGCGCGGGCGGGAGTTGGGAGTGGCCGCAAGTGGGTCGGTTCTTCCCGGAAGTTTTCCTGAATTTAGTTTCCTTCTCTGGGGTCTAGGCTAACTCCACAGAGGTCGCTTTGCATCCTGTTATGTATCAATCCTTAACACTTCCATATTATCACATAAGGAAGAGAACAATTTTTAACTTTAATACATTCTCCTAATACAATTCAATTTTTTTTTTCTGAGACAGGGTCTCACTATATGTTGAGATAGACCTAGGAACTCACTATGTAGCCAAGGCTGTTCTCGAACTCACAGCGATCCTCCTGCCTCAGCCTCCCGAGTGCTGGGATTACAGACATGCGCCACCACGCCTGGCGTACAATTCAATTTTTACCATCTCATTGGGCACACTGTTCTGGGCAGCTGATATTTTTTTTCATAGCAAGACTTTCTCAATGAAACGGTGCTCTAATTACATGAAGTGTTTGCCTAACAGGTGCAAGGCTGTAGGTTCTGTTCTATCTCCAACACCATCACACACACACACACACACACACACACACACAGCCTGGCACAGTAGCACAGCCTGGTACAGTAGCACACCTTATAAACCCAACTGCTAGAAAGGATGTGGCAAGAAGATGGCAAGTTCAGGGCAGCCAGGGAAACTTAGTAAGACTGTCTTAAGTTTTTTTAGTTTTTTGAGAAAGTTTCACTTTGTAGTTCAGGCTGGGATTTCACCCAGTCCTCCTACCAGGCATGGGTCAACACACCTGGCTCAAAATAAAATTTTAAACTGAAATCCAGTGTGCTGGTACAACACCTATAATACCAGCACTTGGAAGGCTAAGGCAGGATGATCGCCATGAGTTTGAGGCCTGGACTATGTAGTGAGTTCAAGGTCAGCCTTAATTATATAGCAAGACACTGTCTCAAAAATTGTGGGAGGGGGCTGGGGATTTAGCTCAGTGGTGCCTCCTTGCAAGCGCAAGGACCCAAGTTTGATCCCCAGTACTCCCAAAAGTTTTTTTAAAACTGGGCATGGTGGTACATCCCTATAATCCCAGCACTCGAGCGGCTAAGGCAGGAGGATCGCTGGGAGTTCGAGACCAATCTGGGCTACATAGTGAGTTTCAAGTCAGTCTCAACTACATAGTGAGACCCTGTCTCAAAAAACAAACAAATAAAAAAGACATACATGCCGGGGATTTAGCTCAGTGATTCCACTGCCTGCCTTGCAAGTACAAGGTCCCGAGTTTGAACCCCAATACCAAAAATAAATAAATAAATAAATAAATATAAAGGTGCTCAGATTCAGGGGCACATGCCTGTAATTCAGCTATTTGAGAGGCTGAGGAAAGAAGACTACAAGTTTGAGGCTAATCTGGGCAATTCAGCAAAACCTCAAAATAAAAAAAAAAATTTAAAAAGATCTAGGGGTGGGGCTGGGCATAGTGGCATATTCCCATAATCCCAGCACTTGAGAAGCTGAGGTAGGAGAATCTTTGTGAGTTCAAGGTCAGCCTAGGTCACATAGTTCAAAACCGGTCTGAAAAAAAAAGAAAAGAAAAAAGAAGATGCAGTACAGCTCAGTGGTAGAGAACCCTTGGGTTTGATACCAGTACTATCAAAAAAGATCAATAGGGGCCAGAGATTTAGCCCAGTGGTGTCACTGCCTGCCTCACAAGCATAAGGACCTGAGTTTGATCCCCAGTACCAAGAAAAAAAAAAAAACAATAAAGGCAAAGATGAGTAAATATATAGGTATCTGCAAAATATGCTATTTGACAGACTAGATTTTCCAAAGATGACTACACCAACATATACCTGATTCCAACATATAGCTCAATTAGGATAAGACTTGATTCTCTACCCTTGAACCTGAAAGGATTATTTGTAACTGCTTTAACCAATAAAGTATGGTAGAAGTAATGCTGTGTGACTTTGAAGGATAGGCCATAAGGGCAATATAGCTTTCATCTGTTTATCTCTCTCTCTCTCTGTCTCTTTCCATTTCAGTACTGGAAATCGAGGGATTCAATCCAAGGCCTTTGCGTTGAACTACATCCACAGATCTTTCTCTCTTCGAGACAGTCTCACTAAGTTGCTTAGGCTGGGCTTAAAATTGTGATCCTCCTGCTTCAGCTTCCCAGAGCCCTGTGATTACAGTTGTGCATCACTGAAACTGCCTCAGCATAATTTTTAAAGCTCTTTTCACTGTATATTTTATCAACATTTAATAGAGACCTGTTTTTGGACATTTAGTTTGCTGTAAATTTTCCCTATTAGAATCAGGGTTCTAAAGTACATATTTCCATTCACATCTTTTGGCTTAATTTTTTGGCATAATTTTTAAACATTAATCTTTTAGGAAGAAACTGTTGCTACTTAAAAATGTTGGAATCAGCTGAACTGTTAACAGTAATACTGAAAACAAGGTTGGATCTGTGTTTCAGAAAATCACCTTTAACAGGGGAAAGACAGAAGATGAATAAAGCTAACTAGTTGGTGGTATTCCATAGTCACGGTTTTCATATCTGACTCAACTAAATGCAGGAAAAAATACTTTATTTTTGGTTTTTTCGGAGACAAGGTCTCACTATGTAGTTTAGGCTGGCCTCGGACTAATAGCAATCCTCCTGTCTCAGCCTCCCCAGTGCTGGGATCGCAGTCATGTGCCCCCATGCCCAGAGCAAAAATATTTCAAAAATTGTGTCTATAGCCAGGCATGTTGGTATACACCTGTAATCTCAGCATTTGGAAAGCTGAAGCAGGAATATCACACATTTGAGGCCAGCTCAAGTTCAACACTGGCTTGCACTACATGGCAAGACCCAGTCTCAAAAACAAAAACAAAAACACCAAAAAACATCACCGACTTCACTCTGGTGCTTCGCAGTACCTTCATCCTTCGTCCTATGTTTTTGGCGACCGATTTTAGAAGATACTGGAAACCCTAATGATAGTTTCTATGCTGTGAGAAGAAAGTGAAAAAGTTAAGATGCAATTTTGTGCGTAAGTGGAGGCTGAAGAACTGGGCAGTGAATGTAGCAGTGGTGGACAAAGTCAAAGCCGGCGGGGTCCACCTAGCATCTCCCTCTGGGGACAGGCGGAATCTTTGGTGCGGCTCCCCTTCGGCAACTGCCGGGAGCCCAAGGTCTTTAATCCGTCCCGTAGACGCCTGGATGTCTTCTAGGTGCCCTACGCCGGAGCGAGGTGCCAGTGAGCAAGGCTTCTGTTAAAAATATATCGGCCGGAGGCGCTGGTAGGCCAAAGCGGGAAAAGATGTTTAGATCATTCCTTCATAAGCCGAGAGCTCTGTTGCCTCCTGCAGCGGCCGGCACCGACATCTCGGCCTGACTCGGTCTGCTACCGAGTAGCTCGGCCGGGAAACCCTACCAGGAACCTGCCGCTATTAGGGCCACCGCAGGGCAACACTAGCCGGAAGTGACGCAGCTTCACAGAGCACTTCCGGAGCTGCGAGGACACCTCCGCTG
>NW_022900949.1:40997808-41005631 GCF_012274545.1 Fukomys damarensis
GGCGCGAGTCCTTTGGGGGTTCCCAGTGCCGTCGCGTCGAGGAGGACGTCCGGGGCTCCGGAGCCACTGGAGGCCCAGCTGCGCCCCGCCTCGCCAAACGCAGTCCGAGCCCGCTCTTAAGTCCTCTGTGCCTTTGCTACACGTGGCCATGAACGTGTGCGAGTGAGAAAGTAAATTGTAAATTTCACTTAATTTTTAAGTGAAATTAAATTTAAATAACGGTATAGCTAGTGGCAACCGTAGCTACTGATAAAAAGCGTAGAGTTTATTTTATTTCATTTTATTTTTGGTACCGGGAAAGTGGAGAGTTTAGAAACTTAAGTCGTTGAATCATATTTTTGTAGCACATAGTTTTCTCAAGTGATATTAGTGATTGACTGATTGACCATTCATTGCTAAATATGGTGTCTAGAGTGGATGGACATCCATGAGACTTGCCAAACTTCTCTTGTTCTCATCAACAGTGCGTTTACTGGGGATTGAACCAGGGCTTTCAAACTGAGCTACATCTACAGCCCTGTTTGTATGTTTGTTTTGTTTTGTTTTGTTTTTGAGGCAGGGGGTGGTGCTATGTAGTTCAGGTTGGCCTTGAACTTACTATATAAACAAGGATGACCTCAAACTCTGATCCTTGTGCTTCAGCCGCTCGAGTTTTGGGATTACCCGTGTGCTCCGCCATGTCCAGCTCAGCCCTTTTTATTTTTGAGACTGATGTTTCACAGAATCGCTCAGTTGCACATGCTGGGCTCAAACTTGCCATACTCCTGCCTCAGTCTCCCGGAGCACTGAGATTATAGGCATGCATCCTGTCAACTTTTATCTGGTTTTGTTGTTGTTCTTGTATTTGTTTTGGTACCCGGCATCGAACTCGGGACCTTGCACTTAGATTTGCAAGGTGGGTGGTGGAACCACTGAGCTAAATCCTCAGCCCCTGTGTCTTGTCAATTTTAAACTGAGAAACCTTCCTTTTGGACCCTTATGTATGTGTCTATGTATGTACGTACGTGCGGTACTGGGTATCAAACTCCGGTCCTTGACTTTCTAGGAAGGCTACAGCACCACTGAGCTAGATCGCAGCCGTTTTTCTTCTGTTATTGACCAGACCTAGTGAGAGCAGGTCTTTTGAGCACGTGACTTTGGCATTTGGGTGTTTTTTTTTTTTAAACTTGGTCTCACCAAGTAGTTTAGGCTGGCCTTGAACTCACTATGTAGCCCAGGCTGGCCTCTAACTCCCATTGATCCTCCTGCCTCAGCCTCCTAAGTGCTGGGATTACAGGCTTGCACCACCACACCCACTGGAAAAATAATTTTATATACTATTTCTAAGATGTAGGCATATTTAACATGTCAGGAAGTCAAAGCACTGACATTCATTCTCTTATTAAGAAAATAACATTGGTCCCTTTGAGCAAGGTCAACCTTGCTCAAGAGTATTTTTAGTTAACTTTGAAAAGATTAAAAATTAAGTGTTTATTCAAATCTGGACCTAGAACACCCAAGAAATACAAAATGGAGTTCTCCTTATGGGAGATTTGACACCCATTCCCCCTCCTTTTTTTTTTTTTTTTTGAGACAGGGCCTCACTATGTAGTTCAAGCTGGTCTTGAACTTACTATGTAGCTGAGGCAGGCTTCAAATTGGCAGAGATCCTTCTGACTCAGCCTTCTGAGTGCTGGGATAAAAGGTGTGTGCCACCTTGTCTGGCACCTCTCAGCTTCTTGAATATTTAGTTGGTAAGAAGCATGTTCCACAATCTCTAAGCCTAGATCCTGAGGAGATATCGAAGAATTTCAAAGGCATCCTCTTTCATTAGTGTGATTCTACAAGGTAGCTTTCTGTCAGGTTCATGACTGAATGATGGTTACATAGGAATCACTGTAGAGTGTGGGTCTGATAGAAAAATGATGCTGGGTTTCACATCTGCTAATTGAATGATTCTGGGCAAGCTACTTAACCTTTATAACCTAGATGTGATATGATCAAAATGTACAGTGGAGAGCTGGGGATTTAGCTCTGTGGGGCTGCCGCCTGCTTCGCAAATGCAGGGTTCTGAGTTCGATCCTCAGTACCAAAAAAAAAAAAAAAAAAGACAGTGGAGTGGGCTGTTTAAGGATAAATATAGATCAACAGAACAAAACAGATTAGAAGTAAACTCATATATTTATGGTCAGTTTTCAACAACGATACCAATATAATTTACTGAGGAAAGGAAAGCCAACAAATGTTTCTGAATGACTATACAAAAGACAGAATGGATCGCCAGGCGTGGTGGCACATACCTGTAATCCCAGCACTTGAGAGGCTGAGTCAGGAGGATTGCTGTGATTTGGAGACCAGCTTGGGCTACATAGTTCCGGGTCAGTCTCAACTACATAGTGAGACCCTGTCTCAAACAAACAAACAAAAAAACAGGCAAAACATCTTCACACAAATACTCAAATCACATATATTAATGTGAAATCTAAGCTATAAAACTTTGAGAGAAAAAACAAAGAAAATCTTTGCATCCTTACTTTAAGCAAACATTTCCTAGCTATAACACAGAAAAAGGAAATAAAGTATTAGATTTCATCAAAATTAAACTTTTACTGGCCAGGAATTTAGCTCAGTAGTTCCGCCTCTTGCCTCGAAAGCCCAAGGTCCCGAGTTTGATCCCTGGTATGAAAAAAAAATTAAACTTTTAAATTTTTTTATTATTATTTGGCGGGGGTTGAGGCAGAGCCTCACTATGTTGTTGAGACTGATCTCGAACTCACTGTGCAACGCAGGCTGGTCTTTTTCTTTTTCTTTTTCTTTTTTTTTTTTTTTTTTTTTTTTTTTTTTTTTTGATACAGGGTCTCACTACGTAGTTGAGACTGACCTGGAACTCACTGTAGCCTAGGCTGGTCTCGAACTCACAGCATTCCTCCTGCCTCTTCCTCCCGAGGGCTGGGATTACAGGCAAGCACCACCATGCCCAATTAAACTTTTTTATTTATTTTTATTTTTTTGGTACCAGGGATTGAACTCGGGTCTTTGCTCTTGCAAGGCAGGCCACCAAACTGCTGAGCTAAATCCCCAGCCCTCAATTAAACTTTTAATCTGTAAGAGACATTAAAAAATGGAGGTGAGCCAGGTGTGGTAGTACACATCTGTAATGAGGCTGAGGCAGAAGGATTGAGTTCAAGACTAGCATGAATGACGTAGAGAGATCTTGACTTAAAAAAAAAAGAGAAAGTGTCCTAGGGATTTAGCTCCATGGTGCTGCCACCTGCCATGTAAGCGCAAGGTCCTGAGTTTGATCTCTGGTACCAAAAAAAGAAAAGAAAAAAGGAAGTGAGATGGGTATTCCTATTTGGTACATTTGTATTTGAAAATAATTTTTATGAATAAAGTGAGTTCTAAAGTATTACCGGTATTTCTAGGTTTTTTTTTGTTAGATTACCATAATAAAAGTACAAATTGCTTTGTCAATTTCTGTAAGTCAGAATTGAAGTTGTAGGGCCGGGGATGTAGCTCAGTGGCACCACATCTGCCTGGCAAGTGCAATGTCCTGGATTTGATCCCCATACCACCCCCCAAAAAAAGAAGAAAAACAATTGAAGTTGTAAGCCCAGCATTTTAGGAAGCTGAGGCAAGAGGATTACTTACTGTGAGTTGGAGCCAGTCTGGGTTACCTGCTAAGTTCAAGGCCAGTTTGAACTACAGAAGGAGACTTTGTCTCCAAAAAAAAAGTCAACAACTGAAAATAGTAACTTTGGGAATGTGAAGGATAGGAGTAAGAAGGAAGGCTTTCAGATTAGAGGGAAGGCTTGGGCATCCATTTTTTTTTCTTTTTACTTTTCTGAAACAAGATCTCACTATGTAATTTAGGCTGGCCTTGAACCCACTATGTAGCCCAGGCTGGAGTCCATCCTTGTATCTCAGCTTTCCATGTACTGGGATCACAGGTGAGTACCACCACACCCAACATAGGTCATCGATTTCTATCACTGGTACCCCAGGTAAAATCATTGTTATCTGTTTACTTTGAATACTTTATTTAGAAGGCCATTTAACTTGAGAGTATATTGATGACCTGTGGATTTCAGTTGGGATTTTAAGAAAACAGTAGTTACTCTTGACTCCTTGTCACTTGACCTTTTATGTGTGTATATATGATATTGGGGCTGCCCTGGGGTACATAGTTCAAGGCCAGACTGAACTACATAGCGAGACACTGTATCAAGAAATTAAAAAATAAAAATTGTAGCAGCGAGGCATGGTGGTGCATGCCTATAATCCCAGTTACTTGGGATTCTGAGGCAGGATAATTATAAATTTGAGGCCAGCCTAGACAATTTTGTGAGACCCACAAGTCTCAAAAGTGTTGGGGGCCGGGCATGGTAGTACATGCCTGTAATCACAGCACTGAGGCTGAGGCAGGAGAATGTAGCTCTAGCCTCATATTAAGGCCCTGTGTTCAATCCTTAGTGCTGCCAAAAAAAAAAAGTTACCAGTTTTAAAAATGTAATTTTTCTCTTTATTTTAGATGGAAATTATATGACACAGAATATTTGGGTGATGTCTACCTGAAAGATCTTCAAAAATTACAGGTATTTTTAATTTAAAGGTTGACTTTTTTCTCTAAAGAAAAAGATTCCATTATTAAGTTCACTCGAAATTACGTGTTTCCACCATAGAAAATATGTTAAAAGTTAAGTTACATCAGCACTTGGGACAGGGTTGAGGCAGGCGGAGTTCAAGGATAAACTAGGATACATAGTGAGTTCATGGTCATCCTGAAGAGTTCTCTGTCTCAAAAACAAAAAACAGCCAGGCCTGGTAGTACACATCTGTATGTAATCCCACCACTGTGGGGGACTAAGGGAGGAGAATTACAAGTTTGAGTCTAACCTGGGCAAGTTAGTGATTCAGTTAGATCCTGTCTCAAATTAGGAAATAAAAAAAGGGGGTCTGAGAATATGGCTAAGTGCAGAGGCCCTGGGTTCAGTGCCCAGTACAAGGGGGAAAGAAAAGGAAAAAAAAAGTTAAATTGCAAACATCATTTTGCTGCCCTATAATTGATATGATTTTTTTAAAATTGAACCTTTATAGTTAACGTGTAAACCTACATCCAATTGTATCACCCCCCAACCTTCTGTCTTTATTTCTTTGCACTGCTGGAGATCAGAACCAAGGCCTCACACATATGAGGCTAGTCCCTACCCCTGAACTGCATCCCTAGCACAATTCACTAGTATTTTATAAGAAAATGATTCTACAATCCCTTAGAGTGGTTATACCATCATTATACATTTTTCACATTCATTCTTTTTCTTTCTTTTTTAAATTTTTTTATTTTATTTTTTTTCTTGATACCGGGGATTAATCTTGGTGTACTTGCAAGGCAGGCGGTGACACCATTGAGCTAAACTCCAGGTCCCGACATTCATTTTCAATCTTTGGTTTAGATGATGATTAGGATTATGATTACAATTTTCACTTATTGTTGAAGATTAAACTCACGGCCTTTCACTGAGTTGCATTCCTAGCCCTTTTTTATTTTTATATAGTTTGTTTGTTTGTTTGTTTGCTTTTGGTGCTGGAGATCAAACTCAGGACCTTGGGCTTGTGAGCCAGGCAGCAGCTTTTTTATTTTGAGACAAGTTCTGGCTTCACTGGCCAACAATGTTGGCCTGTAACTTTCGATTACCTGCCTCAGCCTCCTGAGTAGCTAGAATTATAGGTGTATGCCATCAAGCACAGCATGGTTGATTTTATTTGTTTTATAAGAGATTATGAAGTGGACATGTTGGCACAGGTCTATCATGCCTCTAATCTCAGCACTTAGGAGGCTGAGGCAAGAAGATAGTTTCCAACTAGCTTCATGGTAGTTTTTTTGTTTTGGTTGGTTGTTTGTTTTGTTTTGTTTTGTTTTTGAGACAGGATCACACTATGTAGTTGAGACTGATCTGGAACTCACTATGTAGTCCAAACTGGTCTCAAACACAGTGATCCTTCTCCTGACTCAGCCTCCCAAGTGCTTGTTTGTTTGTTTTGTTTGTTTTATTTTGGTTGGATATGGTTTGGTTTTGGTTTTTGTTTTGTCTTTTACTTTTTATTTTATTGGTACCTTTTAGCTATGCACAATGATAACATTTATCATAGAGACTTTTTTTTCCCTTGGTACCAAGGATCAAACTCAGGACATTGTGCTTGCCAGGCAGGCATGGCACCACTGAGTTATATCCCCAGCTATCACAGAATTTGTACATGATATATCTTGGGGGGGGTTTTGGTTTGGTTTGGTTTTTTCCATTCCCTTCCCCTCCCTTCAACTCTGTCCTCTCCTTCCTTACAAAAGTTTTTTTTTGAGACAGAGTCTCATTATACAATCCAAGTTGGCCTTGAACTCTTGACAGTCCTCCTGCCTCAGCCTCCCAAGTGGTGGGATTAAAAGTGTGCTCCTCTAGGCCCAGCCTGTGTAGTGAATTTAAGGCCAGTTTGGACTACATTTCAGACAGTGAGGAAAAAAAAAAAAGTGAGAGAGCAATGTATGACAGACTTTACATCTACTTGTATATTTAATCTATATTTGTATGTGTAAATTGTTAACATACTATTAAATCCAAATGGAGTTTAAGGTCTTATTATATTTTACATTATTTTTTTAGGCAGGATCTTGATCTGTTATTCAGGCTGGCCGTAAACTCACTATGTACTGAGCTGGCCTGTCTTGTGGCAATTCTTCTTCCTCTTGACTCGTGCAATCCTCCTGAGTTCTGGGATCACAGTTGTGTGCCACCATGCCTGGTATATTTTTAGTTTTTGTTCTATCACTTCCCCTTCCCTTTCCTTGTAGATTTAAATCCTATTTTATATTTCTAGTAAATCATCACTTGGAATAGTGCTTGTGGGAGCTGGGCGTGGTGGTGCATGCCTGTAATCCCAGTCAGGTCTCAGGAGGCTGAGACAGGAAGATCGCCGCAAGATCAAGGACAGGCAGGGCTAAATAGTGAGTTTAGGGTCAACCCGAACTAGAAAGGAAGATCCTGCCTCAAAAGACCAAAAAAGAAAAATAATGCTTGTGGAAATAAGTTAATGAGTATTTGTCAAATCTTCTCTGGGATGAGGTTAAGATTTGTGATTGTGTGCTTGCTTTTTGTTGTTATTTGTGTTTTGAGACGGGGTCTTGCTGTGTACTGTAATTCAAACTGGCCTTGAACTTACTTTGTAGCCCAGGCTGGCCACAAACGTGGTATTTCTGCCTCAGCCTTTGGAATGTTGGCGTTACATACAGGTGTGTGTCACACTCACAGCTACATGTTTTCTTAAGTGGTATTCTCCATCCTGTTTGTTTGTTTGTTTTTAGGCAAGGTCTTACTATGTAGTCCAGGCTGGGCTAGAACTCAAGATGTTCTGCATCCTGCCACCACACTGACTTTACGGTTTTTATGTCATTTATGTGTAATCAAGTAACAGTTTGGCCAGTATGGTGGCCCACCTGTAATTCCAGCACTCTGGCAGCCTGAGGCAAGAGGATCTCAAGTTCAAGCCCAGCCTAGGAAAATTAGTAATTTAGTGAGATTCTGTCTCAAAATTAAAATAAAATAGGGCTGGAGATGTAGCTTAGTGTGAAGGCCCTGGGTTTAATCCTCAGTACTACCATCAAAAGAAAGAAACATTGTACTCTATAAATATTTTTAAAACTGAATGTAGTGGTATACACCTATAATCTCAGCACTTGGGAGACAGGTAGGAGGATGCTGGGAGTTTGAGGCTAGCCTGGGCTATATCATGAGCTCAAGGCCAGCCAGCCTGGACTATATATTAAGACCTTGTCTTTAAAAAAAAAAAAAAAA
>NW_022900949.1:41005717-41012262 GCF_012274545.1 Fukomys damarensis
TTTTTTTTTTTTTTTTTTTTTTCCGGTACCAGGGATCAAACTTGGTACATTGTGCTTGTGAGGCAGGTGGCAGAACCACTGAGCTAAATCCCTAGCCCTGGGCTCTTGTTTCTTGATCCAGAATTGATTATAGTTTTTACCTAACCTTGATCCTGTTAAAATATCTCGTTTTCCTTCACCATAGGCTCAATTTCTTCACCTCTAAGTACCTTTTTTTTTTTATTTTTTGGTACTGGGCATTGAACTCGGGCCCTTGTGCTTGTGAGGCAGGCGATGGAACCACTGAGCCAAACCCCCAGTCCTCTTAAGTACCCTTTTAAATGATTTAACAGATACCTTTTTGGTAGGTAAGGGGGTTAGTGGAGGTTAAACCTACATTCCCAGCCTCCCACTTCAGTTTCAGCCTTCCAGGTAGCTGAAATTGCAGGCTTGTGCTATCATACACAGCTTCAGTATAAGTCTAAATAAAACCTGAAAAGTTAGGCTGGTCGTGGTGGCGCACGCCTGTAATCCCAGCACTCGGGAGGCTGAGGCAGGAGGATTGCTGTGAGTTCAAGACCAGCCTGGGCTACATAGTGAGTTCCAGGTCAGTCTCAACTACATAGTGAGACCCTGTCTCAAAAAACCAAAAAAACCCCAAAAAACTGAAAAGTTAGTTTACTTTGCAGAGGAGGGGGTAGATGTGAAAGAGTTATGTGGTTTTAGTTTTCTTTTGTAAATAGGCACCTATTTTCCAGACATCTCAGAAGGATGTTTTCTTTCCCTATATATTACAATCATATACTGTCTATGTCACCCCTCAGTGGGACAGTTTTGTTTTTGAGAAAAAGACTTGTTTGTAGTCCAGGCTGGCTTTGAACTAACTCACTTGTATAATCCATGCTTGTCTCAAACACAAGATGATTCTTCTGCCTTAGCCTCCTGAGAGCTGGTGTTACAGGAATGTGTCACCATGCCAAGCTAGCAAAATTTCTAAATTTTGGTAGCTAAACCTTTACATTATCTATCCCGTGTGTAGCAAACGGTGAGGATGTGCCTCTCTCTTAAGGACTCTGCTAAGAAGACAAGCCTACTGGAATTTGGCTCCCTGATATGGGATAGATATCCTTGCTATTTCATGTCAGGCCCTTTATGTGAAGTCACCATTATCAGCTGCTGCTGCTGCTGCTTCAGGAAAGGATTTCCCTTTGATGAACCTGGGCCAGGGGCATATTGGTGAGATTCCCTATATGAGACTAAGATGGGATTAGGCCATAGTGTGTGTGGGGCCAGGATTGATTCTTGAATGGTTTCTATCATGAAAAAAAAAAATAACACTTTTTTTTTCTTTCTAGAATACAGAATCACTAATGCATTTGAGAAAGCGGTGAAGTTTGAGGGGAGAAAAGTTCCTGATTTGCAACTTTACTGGATGCAAAGATGTCAGTGGACATGAATAGCCAGGGGTCTGACAGCAATGAGGAGGACTATGACCCAAATTGTGAGGAGGAAGAGGAGGATGAGGACCCTGGGGACATAGAGGACTATTATGTGGGAGTAGCTAGTGATGTGGAGCAGCAAGGGGCTGATGCCTTTGATCCGGAGGAGTACCAGTTTACTTGCTTGACCTATAAGGAGTCTGAGGGTGCTCTCAATGAACATATGACCAGCTTAGCCTCTGTCCTAAAGGTGAGTAATATGGTTATAATTATGATCTCCCTAGTTAATTCTGAGGATGAGCTGTTGTTAATTAACAGACTGAGTGAATGATCTGGTAGCTTAAAATCAAATTTAAGTATATTTTATATCATTTGGATATTTTGTTAACAGTTGGTTGTTTTCTACTATATACATGTTTAAGGTCCTCACTAAGAATTAGAAATTAGGGGGTAGAAGAGATTCAAGAAAGATAAATCAGAAGCATATAGTAGCAGACTTGCACAGTTTTGCACTTATTTCAGAGAGTGAATCTTACACATCTTTGAGGTAAATAAGACAAATAATAGAATCACCATTTTCTTTTCTTTCTTTTTTTTTTTTTTTTTTTTTTTTTTTTTTTTTTTTGGTACTGGGGATTGAGCTTGGGTCCTTGTGCTTGCAAGGCAGGCCACCGAACCGCTGAGCTAAATCCCCGGCCCTAGAATCACCATTTTCTACGTAACCCTTTTTGACTCATCAGTGTCTTAACAAATATCCAGATATCCCTGCTTTTCCCTTTGGGCTAATTAACTCATTGGTTTCACACTTACTGGTGATTACTATATAATGTTGAAAGGGATTTTTGTAGTAGCTTTTTAAAAAAATTAGCCTCTTGGGCCAGGAGTTTAGCTCAATGGTGCTGCCGCCTGCCTTACAAGCACAAGGTCCCGAGTTTGACTCCTGGTACCAAAAAAAAAAAAAAAAAAAAAAAAAAAATTAGGCTCTCATAGCTTGCATTTAATTGATTTTGTAGGTATTATAGAAATTTTAAAGAATGAAAAAAGTTGGTTTTTCCAGTTAGGATTTTACTTTTTTTTTTAACTTATTGGGTGGGGGGTACTAGGGATCAAACTCAGGACCTGTGCTTGCGAAGCAGATGGTGGCACCACTGAGCTAAATTCCTGGCCATTGGATTTTACTTTCTTAACATTTGAACTAACATACCTTTGGATGTCTTGCGCCTCACAGGCCAATTAATGTCTGCACTATTTCCCCTCTTTCTCTCTCTCTTTTTTTTTTTTTTTTTTTTTTTTTCTGGAGACAGGGTCTTGCTTTATAGTTCAGGCCAGCCTTGAACTCACTGTAGCTAGGGCTAGCCTTGAACTCATGGTGGTCCTTCTGCCTCAACTTCCAGAGTGCTGGGATCACAGACAGGCCTGCACCACTACACCTGGCTATTTACTTTTTTTTTTTTAAACAGTTATTTAGACAATTTTCCAGCATGTTTCCTTCCCTAACATTGGTCATTATGTCAAAGTGGAGACATTTTTGTTACTTTACCATTTTTACTGTATTTCTTTCATGAATTATTAGATGAATTTTGTTCTCTGATATAATCAAATTGAAGGATGAAAAGGATACTTTGGCATGATTTCAACCGAATAAATTTTCATTTTTAGTATTTATTTATTTATTTTTGTTTTTTTGAGATAGGGTCTCACTCTGTAGTTGAGACTGACCTGGAACTCACTGTGTAGCCCAGGATGGTCTCACTCACCACGATCTTCCTGCCTTAGCCTCCCAAGTGCTGGAATTACAGGCATGAGCCACCATGCCTGGCTACTTGTTTTTTAGTATTTAAATAGAAGATAATGCCATGTATAATTTCTGTGAAAGTTGCTTTATCTATTAGGGATTCCCCTCCTATTTGATTAGCAAAGGCTAAATAACTTGGATTTAGATACTCAGATTTAGATACTTAGATTTAGCAACTGTTTAGAAGTTGAACGTGAAAGCTTTTTTGTGACTCATTTCTAGAAATGATTGTAAGATATCTGATATTATAAGATACCAGTAGAAAAAATTTAAGAATATGGACCTATTGATCCTCTGGGTTTGGAATTTCTGTCCTGTGGTTATAGTAAAGCTGCTGAGATTTCCCCACTTGGGGAATATATCTCCCCAGTAGAAAAGAGGCATCAGTTTTCACCACATACATCTTTGCTTTCTGGTAAGCTAATTTCATTTGCTTTAACCATAGTGTCAGGTTGTAGATAGCGTTGGTGTTTAAAATTAGAAAAGGAATTATCAGGTATATGGATATGCAATGGGCTACATTATTTAACGGTCACTAGGGTGCTCCCTTTTATCCGTAGAAATTATCTTCAAGCTCTCTGTGCCAGCTTTTCTGACCTATTTGAGCCAGCTTAGGGACCCTAGCACCCATCCATCCTTTTTTCTCTTTTGTACTGGGTATCGAATTTGGGACCTTGTGCTTGCAAGGCAGGCAGCAGAACCACTGAGATAAATCCTTGGCCCTCTTTCTTCTCTTTTTAATTGTACACATAACATAAAATTACTATTTTATATTCTTCCTTCTTAGGAAGCTGACGGTAGTATAGGCCCACTGCAAAGCCTGTCCTTCACTCCCTTACCTTTTTGTGCCTTCAGGGATCTTTTAGAATCTAGCTTGTACTTTCCCTGATAGTTTCCTTGAGATCCCTGACTGTGGTCAGGCCCTCCTTTGCTCTATAGCCAAACAATACAGTTGTGTGTACTTTTTCGATCATGTATTGCAATCTACTGACAGCAGTGTATTTTTTACATTTCCATGTATTTTTTGTAATCTCTATAGTTAGATTATTATGTGCTAACCACCATTACATCACAGTATTTCATCTACAGTAGGTAGAGAGTATATATATATATATATATATATATATATATATTGTTGTTGTTGTTTTTTGTTTTTTGTTTTTTGTTTTGTTTTGTTTTGTTTTGGTATTGAGTGATTTCTAAGATACTTGTGGATTTTGTGGATAGTTGATAGGAATTGCTGCTGTTGGTGTGAACTAGATTTTGAAGTCCCTGTAGGAGATTTTGTAGTCCTCTATTTCATGAAAGGGTGTCATTTTAGCCCTCAGGACCAGGAAGAAAGGGAGCAAAAAGCAATTTAGAAATGAAGAGCTAAAAGGAGGTGGAAGAAAATTAAAGAAACAAGGGGTTAAAGTCCACAAAAATTTAGATGGTGTAACAGAGGCTTGTTTTGTTTTGGGTTTTTGTTGTTGTTTTTGAGGCAGTCTCGCTATGTAGTTCAGGCTGTTCAACTCACTGTACCCCAGGCTGTACTTGAACTCACAGCAATCCTCCTTCTTCAGCCTCCCAAGTGAGGGATTTCAGGCATGTGCTACTACACCATGCTGTTTTTGGTTTTTTTGAGACAGGGTCTCACTGAATACTTCAGGGTATTCACTGGCTAGCCCATGCTGGCCTCAAACTCCAGTGAGCCTCCTGCCTGAGCCTCCCGAGTACTGAGATTACAGATGGGCACCATCACTCCTGGCAAGATAGATTTTGTTTTTTTTCTTTCCTTAGTCCTTAGTGAGGAACATGTTAAGACCTATTTTTTTTGGTACTAGGCAGCAGGGGTCATGACTTGATAGTATCTAAACAGACTTAGTAGTGTTTCAGACGACTCAGGAACTTAAATGAAAAGGCTAGATAGAAGCAACTTGGGCAAGAATAAAGAAGGCACATGCCAGATATGGTGGCACATGCTTATAATCTCAGCCCTCAGGAGGCTGAGGCAGGAGGATTGCAAGTTTGAGACCAGCAATGTAGTGAGACCCTGTCCCTTAAGGGAAGGGAAAAAAGTAAAAGAGGAATCATACTCATTATTTTATTTTATTTTTTGTGATTTATGGAATTAAGCCCAGGGGAACTTCTGAGTAGTTGGGATTACAGCCATGTATCACATGCCCAACTATCTTTTTTTCTTTCTTTATTTTTTGAGACAGGGTCTCGATTTGTAGTTCAGGCTGACTCTTGACTGTGTAGCCCAGGTTGACCTCAAACTTGCTGTGATCCTTCTTCCTCAGCCTCCTTCCTCAGCTGGGATTACACAGGCATTTGCCACCACGCCTGGCCTAGCTGTCTTTATTAATTATGGAAAAAAAAACTATGATTTTACTTTGTTTTTATTTTTTCACTTCTGAGGATTGAACTCTAAGCTTGTAAGTGCTCTACTTTAAAAAAAAAAAAAAAAAGCCGGGTGTCGTGGCGCACGCCTGTAATCCCAGCACTCGGGAGGCTGAAGCAAGAGGATCGTTGTGAGTTCAAGACCAACCTGGGCTACATAGAAGTTCCAGTTCAGTCTCAACTACATAGTGAGACCCTGTCTCAAAAAACCAAACCAAACCAAACAAAACATGATCTCACTATAGGCCAGGTAGTCCTTGAATTGTTGATCTAGTCTCCCATGTGCTGAGATAACAGGTGTCCACCATTATACCTGGCTCCAGTTGTGCTTGCTTCGGAAACATGTACACTAAAATATATACACTGGCTCGAATCCCTTTTTAAATTTTATTTTTAGGCATTGTGCTGTTACATGGTCCAGGTTGACCTCAAATTTGAGAACCTCGTGCCTGATTTTTTTTTTTTTTTTTTTTTTTTTTTGGTATCAAGGATTGAACTCGGGACCTTGCACTTGCAAGGCAGGTGGTGGCACCACTGAGCTAAATCCCTGGCCCCCTCCTGCCTGATCTTAAGTGGGTAAGATTACAAGTGTGTGCCACCATCCCTAACCATTTAAAAAATTTTTATAATTAATATGTTTTTGAGGATGGGAGTAAAGGAATTTACCAGTAAAGGAACTTTTAGCTCCCCTATTGTTTGTGTCTCTGAAGATAGGACCAGGAGTGACAGCCATCTAGATCACCACTGGTGTCCCCATCAGTTGTAGTGCTGTCTGCACAATTAATAGTATATACTGAGATATCTAATTCTCTCATATAATCTAAGTGCTGTTTGGCTTGTAGAAAATGTTGGTGTGTATGTAATTTAAAATCAGGTATGGTTGGGGCTTTAGCTCAGTGGTTCCACCACCTGCCTCGCAAGATTCTTGCAAGGACCCAAGTTTCATCCCT
>NW_022900949.1:41013158-41033568 GCF_012274545.1 Fukomys damarensis
AAAAAAAAAAAAAAAAAAAAAAAAAGATTAAATTAAATCAGCTATACGAATAGAAATAAGTGTCTTGGCAAGTTGTCTAAACATGAGCTATAATATAGCATAAACTTAAACCTTTTATTGTCTTTTGAGATTTTAAGTTTTTTGTTATTTTGTTTTGTTTTGTTTTTTTGTCTTGGGGATTGAACTCAGGACCTTTACACTGAACTACATGCCCTACTTTCACCCCACCCCCCTTTTTTTGGTCCCAGGGATCAGACTTGGGACCTTGTGCTTGGGAGGCAGGCGGTGGCACCACTGAGCTAAATCCCTGGCTTTTTAAAAAATTTTGAGAGAAGATTTCTCTTAAGTCACCAATCAAACTCAATCTGAGTTTGAACTTGAGATCCTCCTGTGTCAACCTCCCAGAATGCTTGGCTTATAGCCATGAACTACCATGCCCAGCTTGCAGTCTATTAAATAGAAAAATTCCAATTTTCTGAGATAGTGAACTTTTAGGTGAGTGCCCAGGTATTAGAAGGTAGCATTCTATATGTGTACTGGGACCTGTGCAAGAATAAGACTATTTAAAAAAAGAATATACCTAGGAGGGACAGTGGCGCACACCTGTGATCCCAGCACTTGGGAGGCAGAGGCAGGAGGATCGCTATGAGTTCAAGGCTAGCCTGAGTGGGCTACATAGTGATTTGGGGGCCAGCCTGAACTACAAAGCAAGACCCTGTCTCAAATAAAAAAAAGAACATGCCAGCAGAGCCAATCAAGAGCTTAGGACAGAACAGAGAAAATGCCTGTTATGAGAGGAAAACCTACAGATATTCAAGTAGTAACAAAACAGCTGTTATCTAGCTAGCATGAGATTATTGCCAAATGAGGTATTGTGTTATCGGAGTAGAAAGGAGGAAAAGTCTGATGAATAGGTATTTTTAATGTTCATATAAGTCTTTAAAGTTGCCTTTAAAGTTTGTTAACTTAACAAAGATTGTTACTGTTACAGACTAAAGAAATCCTTTCTCCTAATTATAGGAGTTTTATGGCAAAATATACCCAGAAGAATTTTGTCAGTTATTAAGTGAATTCTATTAATATTATTTCATGAAACTTGAGGCATTGGCCTAGCTGTGTAAAGTTCCAAGCAGCCCATGCAGCATCATGACTGGCTTTTGTTCGTGATGGTTGGTCTGGACCATCTAGTGCACTTTCCTCAGCATCATGTTAGTCATGTGGTCAGGAGAAGCAAATGTTATTCATGGCCACACCCAGTTGCCTTGGACAAAGAGGGGGCCACTTGGATGATCTCTTATTTCAGGAGCTGTAGTGAGCTAGATGAAGTTTATGATGAAGTAGGAAAATCTTGAAAGTGAGATGGAAGGCAATGTAGGCTGTAAAAGTCCAGGCCCCATAAGACAGTGAGCATGGAAATGAGATTACTTTTTGGACTGCAAAGAGAGACTAAGATGTACGGTAAAAGAATAAGCTGGGTGTGGTGGCACACATCTATAATCTTAGCACTCTGAGTGACTGAGACAGGAGGATCACAAGTTTTAGCCCAGCTTGGGGCCATTTAGAGACTTAGTGAGACCCTTTCTCAAAATAAATCATAAAAAGTGTTGGATGTAGTTTAGTGCAGAGACCCTGGATCAATTCCTTGTATTACCCACCCACCCCCCAAAAAGGAAAAGAAGCCAGGCATGGTGGCACATTCTTGTAATCACAGCACTCAGGAGGCTGAGGCCAGCCTGGGCTAAATAGTGAGTTCAAGAGCAGCCTGAACTACATAGTAAGACCCTGTCCCAAAAAAGAAAGAAAGACAAAGATAGAAGGGGCAGGGGCTGGAAAGAAACTTCAGCATTTGAAAGGTATAGTAAACTACACTGTTATTTATGTTCCCATATAGGATTGAAAAAGTAAGCCAATTGTTGTGAGGGTTTTTTTGTTGCTCTTCTTTTTTTTTGAGACAGGGTCTTACTATGTAGTTCAGGCTGGCCTTGAATTCACTATGTAGTGCAGGATCACTATGATCCTGCCTCAGCCTCCCAAGTGCTGGGATTATAGGTGTGTGCTACCATGTCTGCCTCTTTTTTTTTTTTTTAACCCTCTTCTCTTCCCTCCTGGTACCCCCTCCTCCATTTTCCCTGCACCCCTTTTCATACTTGTTGGTATTATTTGTCTTAGCTCAAGTTATAGCATTTAGTGTTTACATTAATTGGGGTTATTAGGTTCCTGAACATGGCATATCTTTATTCTTATTTCCCTTTCCCTTCCTCCTCACCCCTCACCTTTCATGAATGTTTTTATTACAGTTCTTTTCATGTTAAGACTTGCTGTATTAAATTATGCATGGCGGCACATGCCTGTCGTTCCAGCACTCTGGAGGCCAAGACAAGAGGATCCCAAGTTTGAGTTCAGCCAGGGCAATTTAGTAAGAACCTGTCTCAAAAAAAGATAAGAAATGGACCTGGGATTTAGCTCAGTGGTTCAGCCTCCTGCCTTGCAAGTGCAAGGTCTGGAGTTGGATACCTAGTACAAAAAAAAAAAAAGAGAGAGAGAAAGTGTCGGGGTGTGGCTCAGTGCCAAGTCCCAGTACCACAAAGGAGAAGAAAAGGATTGAAATATTAACTATAGTATAGTGCTTGGAAAAATGTTTCCTAGAATGCTCCATTCTGCTATTGTGTTGCTTTAATTTGTTTTAAAATTTAATGTTTGCTTTTTGGCAGAATGTGGGTAGAAAATCTCTAAACTTTTGTGGATTATTTTTCTCCTTGGTGGATAAGTCATAATGAATTTTCAGGGCTTCTGATTCTTCAATGCAGAAGTCTTTGGGGCCGGGGATTTAGCTCAGTGGTTTTGTGGCCTGCCTCCCAAGCACAAGGACCCGAGTTCAACCCCTGGTACCAAACAAAACAAAACAAGTCTTTGTAGTCCTGTGTTCAAAACAACCTAGTTTTTAACCCATTTGTCACTTTTAACATGATCTCTTAAGTAGACCAAGTACATGTATAATATCTGGTGAAGACTACTTTTCATCATGAAATCAACTTTATCTTGGTACAGCTGAACTTTAAGATCATTTCATTATTATTTATAAAACAACAAATAATGGTTTTGGGTTTTTTGTTGTTGTTGTTACTACTTGTGGGGAAAGTATTTTCAAGCTGAGCCCTAGTAACACTGAATGTTATTTCTGAGTAGCTGTCTGATTTCTATTTTTGTGACCTGATATCAGATTTTGTTGCATGCCTGTATTCAAGTAGAATCTAGATTAAGTTCCTGTGTTTCAAGTAATTGGTTGTTAATGAGTATGTTGAGATATTTCACAATGCTTTAAACTGAAACTCAGGTATGCGTTTCATTGATGTGTAAATTTATTTTTAAAAAAGGAATGTTTAGAGTGACATTGAGAATTGCTTAAATATAATTAGTTCAAAATTATATTTACTTATCATTGCTTTACACCTGATACCATACACATCCTGTTCACCACCTTACAGAAAGGAAGTTCTTCGTTAGATTCCAGGCCAACTTTCATTCCAGTCTTACTGTGCTTTTCGCGCTACGTATGGAACCATGTAAACTGTGTAACCAAGGGATGATTTGATACTTGTGATCTAATCTTGAATTTGTTTATATTTAAGTTTATAAAAGTCAAGATGTTACTACAGTGTTGAAGAATATCATTTATGTCTCCATTAATCTAAAATAAAATTTCTTCCCCGCTTCTTAACTATATTCATACAGATTACTGTATTCATTTAACCTGTGAGTATTGAATATCTACTATGTGCCAGGCAGTAGAGCTGTGAACAAAACAAAAATAATCCCTGTGCAGAGGCAGGCTTTGGCACATGCCTGAGGCAGGAAAATCAGAAGTTTAAGCCCACCTTGGGCAAGTTAACAGGATCCTACAACAAAATAAAATGAAAAGAAATGGGGAATATATCATTCAGTGGTAGAGTGCTTTCCTAGCATATATTCAGCTCTGGGTTAAATCCCTTCAAAAAACAAAAAACACCTGTCCTGGTGGACATTACATTTTAAAATCATTGCACACATGTATTTATGTTTTCTGTATTTTTATGTATATTTAAACATTTTCCTGTTTTTTACTTTGGTTTCATAAATTATTTTAAATGGCTGTATGGCATGCCAATACCAAGACGTGTTAAGCATAATTTGCACCAGCTTTTCCCATTGGACATTTAGGTGAGTACTTATGTTATAGTTACTGGGGACTGGTTGTATTGCTGTGAGCATCTTCGTGTATGGCCTTTGCATCTGTGGGACTTTGTTCAGAGCCTCAGCTAGCAGTCATGATTGGGTCTGATTCCTTTCTTCCCATTTCATATTAGATGACCTCAGGCAAGTCCTTCAAAATCTCCTCAGCTGCAGTTTTCTGATCTGTAAAATAATGTAATACTTCCTTCCCAGTATTAAACATGGTAATAATGTGTGTAAAATGCCTGACACATGAGTACTGTATTCAAACATTTGTTGTGGTGGAGGTGGGGCAAGAGTGAAGCAGTGGGAATGTTTTAATATTTGTTGTGGTTTCTTCAGAATGCATTCTCAGGATTGTGGGTCTTAGCTTCTAAGACAGGAGTCACTATTAACAAGGTTCTGGGACCCATATAGTTGTACAATATTAGGTAATATACTCTGGACTGTTTCTTTTGCTGAGCCTCTGTTGTCTGATAAAAGTAAAAACACAAAATGAATTTGAGTAGGTGGCCTGAAAAAAGACACAAAGAATATAAGCTGTTGGTTGTTTTTGCATTTCTGGTCAGCTGCTATGTTGGTCTTGTGCCTGGGTTGACAAGCACTTCTTATGAAGTTCTTAGTTAATTTTGGGCTGTTTGTTATTGAGGCACTCTCAATTTGCTTTGGTGTTTGTTCTGTTCCCAGGCTATTTTTTAAAATTTGTCTTTACCTCTACTGCTTCAGGAAAACTTTGAGGAATTAGAGTTGTCTGCTCCACAGGAGGAGGAATTGTAGGAAAGATTTGAGAAATGTACAGATTGAGAAAGCAGGAAGCTGCTCATCTGGTTTCTTCTGAAATATGTCTCCTTACCGCTATTTCACTTAAACTTATGTTAACTATCAGAATATGGAGCTTAGGTTTTGTTCCTTTGCTTTGAACTATCATAAATCTTTGTAAACACAAATCGTTTCATGGTGATGACCACAAGTTATCAGCAAGAAGTACTGTACTGTACTATAGAGGCAGGATAAGTGAGAGATTTGTTTGGAGACCTGACAAGAGAACAGAGCTGCTGTGTGTGTGTGTGTGTGTGTGTGTGTGCGCGCGCGCACATACTTGTGTGTATGCACACATCTGTGGTGCTGGGTTTTGAACTGAAGGCCTCACACTTGGTAGGCAAATGCTCTCTACTTTGCTGTACTCCAGTCTCAGACATAGCTGAGAATGAAGTGTGAGCTCTATATGGAAAAGTTGTTTCTTTGACCAAAAGTTTCTTTTCTGGTCATCTTATCCATTCTCATTTCTTTTATTCCTTATTTTAGACCTTTTCAGTCTATTCATTGCTCTTGGCATTATTTCCAAGAGTCTAGATTACCTTGCCTCCTTTTACAAGAAATAGCTCCAGTCCTATCAGGCTTGGCTTCCTGGTTTTTCATTCTTAGTTGTAGGTACTGTAATTCACCAAGCTGGAAACAGATTTATCCTTTACTCCCTTTTCTTGTGAAGCCCTCCCTGATTTCCATACTCCATCACTTATGTCTGGATCACTTTGTGTATGTTTCTTTCTTTTTTTTGTACCAGATTGAACTCAAGTCCTTGCACTTGTGAGGCAGGCAGCGGAACCAATGAGCTAAATCTTCAGCTCTTGTGCATGTTTCTTTTTTTTTTTTTGGTACCGGGGATTGAACTCAGGTCCTTGTGCTTACGAGGCAGAGGAACCACTGAGCTAAATCCCTGGCTCTTGTGCATCTTTCTTGATATGCATCAGAAGGATTGCAAATTAGTAGTTTGTAAGATAATATGAACTCCTTGAGATTCATTTCAACAGTTTTTCTTTTTTTGTTTGTTCGTTTGTTTGGTTTTTTTGGTACCAGGGATCGAACTTTGGGACCTTGTGCTTGTGAGGCAGGTGGTGGAACCACTGAGCTAAATCCCTGGCCCAATAGTTTTTCTTTGCATATGGGCACCTAAGAAAATGCCTGGTGTTTACTGGTTAAACCCAAGTCAGTAGATATAAAAATTGATAATTTAACCACCAAAACTCTACCTTCCATTTGGAAACAATCCATCCATCTATCCATCTTTCCTTCCTTCCTTCCTTCCTTCCTTCCTTCCTTCCTTCCTTCCGTCCGTACCAGGGGTTGAGCTCAGGACCTTTTGGTTGCCAGGCAGAAGCAGTGCCCCTGAATTAAATCCCCAGCCTGGGAAACAATTTGTCAAAGGAATTTTTCATGAAGTGAAATGATTTAGGTTACTGAAGTGAGGAGGGAGGAGTGCTCACTCTCTTTGATTGCTGAAAATGATGTGACCAATGTTCAGAATGTACTTTTTAAAAAAAATTAAATACATGTGTATGATTTATTTCACTTAAGTATATGGTCTCAAAGTGCATCCATTTAGCTAGAAATGTCTCAAGCTTATCCTTCTTTATGGCAGAGTAAAGAATTGTACTGGTTTTATAACCAGAGTGAGAATAGGCCATAAATTGATTATGCTTAGAAGTTGGATAAGTTTACTGTAATTTTTTTAAGGAAATAAAAGTTTATTTTGAGTCATTTTGTAAAGTTTTTTATGTCTAAATATAATTATGTTTCATTCATTATCATGATAAAAAAGTGAGGGGCTGGGGATTTAGTCTAGTGGTTCTGCTGCTTTGCCTCACAAGCACAAGGACCCAAGTTCAATCCCTGGTACCCCCCAAAAAAAAGATAAAGTGAGTTCTTACATCCTATTTAATAATAGCTGCACTCATAACTACAGTGTGTTTTAAAGCTTTTTTGAGTTTTATGAAACACACCAGCTCTTTTCTTGGAAACCATTAATTGGCTTCAACTTCAAGATGATTTACTACACTCACATACTACATCCCCTTTCTATTGTTTTTATTGTTTGCTTTTTAAATTTTGGTATTTATATTTCTGTAGCAGTTGTACTTGCAGTAGCCAAAAAATGGGAAACAAGTTAAATGCCCATAAATAAAGATGAATACACAGAGGCTGAGAATCCCTAATCAAAAAATTTGAAATCTGAGAGTTTTTTATTGTTATGATACTTAGCTAGTAAAGTCTATGCAAATATTCTGAAATCCCTGAAACTGAAACCTAAAATACTTTTGGTCTGAAATATCTTGGATAAAGGATGCTCAACCTATAGTGGTATACTTTTAGAACAGGATACACTCCAGTAATATAAAAAGAATGAACTACTCATACCAGTAATATTGCTAAACCTCAAAATAAGCATGTCACATGAGGGAACATTGGCGTAAAAAGACTAAAAAACTCATGATATAAATCATATACAGTTCTAGAAAATGCAAATTAATCTATCAGAAAGGAAAATAAAGGGCCAGGTATTTAGCTCTGCAGGAATTTAGCACTGTGGCTACAGCACAAGGTCCTGAGTTTGATTTCCAGTACCAAAAAAAGTTTTTTTAAAAATGGTTGCCTGGAGGACTGGGAAGGGCAGGAAGAGAGAGGGGAGAAGATAGATATGGAAGGTGACGTTCTATATTTAATATGAAAGTGAGCCTGGCGTAGTGGCATGTGCCTGTAATCCCAGTGTTCAGGAGGCTGAGGCAGGAGGATAACTGTGAGTTTGAGACCAGCCTGGACTACATATTGAGTTATTGAGTTCCAGGTCAGTCTAAACTACGTACTGAGACTCTGTCTCAAAAAAAACAAAAAAGAAAAAAAAAGGGAAAAAAAATGAAAGTAAAGGCACAAATATGTTTTAAATTAATACAAACAAATGAGTTGGGAAGGTATCATGTTGGGGACATTATTTTAAATGGGATCCAGGGTATCCTGCAGGTTTGATTTGATAAAGGGTGGAAAAGATGAGTGTGCTGTGAACGTTAGGATTAAAGGTCTGTCAACCCTGCCCCCACTTGATTTGTAGGCACACACAAAAAGCTTATTTTAAAGAAATAGATTTGGGCTGGGGATTTAGCTCAGTGGTTCCACCGCCTGCCTTGCAAATACAAGGACCTGAGTTTGATCTCCAGTATCAAAAAAAAAAAAAAAGAAAGAAAGAAATAGATTAAACTGTGGAGAAATGAGTATGAGATTTGGCTGATACCACTTTTTGTTCTAGGAACCCTTGAGGTTTGAATAATTGTTTATATATGATGTGATCAAAACATACAGTGAACATTTAAATAAAAATTTTTATTGTGGTAAGACGTAGTACCACTAAACCCCCACAGATATTACCCCTAGCATCAAACATTTTTATTCCATTGTTCTTGCCACTTTCAGAAGCAGTTCTAGAAGTTCTCTTTCATAAGTGTCTTTATGAGAGCTGATCAAAAATATAGTGAGCAACCCTTTTTTCCCCCAGTACCAGGGATCAAACTCAGGACCTTGAACTTGCCAGGCAGGTGCAGCACCAACAAGCCACATCCCCAGTCCTGATCAAAAATACAGTGAACATGCTGCCTGCCTCGCCAGCACAAGGTCCCAAGTTCGATCCTCGGTACCAAAAAATATATGTATAGTGAGCTCCCTTGAAAAAACTAACAAATGTGAGCCAGGTGTGGTGGTGCATGCCTGTAATCCCAGCACTCTGGAGGCTGAGACAGAAGGATCACTGTGAGTTCAAGTCCAGCATGAACTACATAGTGATACCCTGTCACAAACAAAACAAAACTACAAGGATGCTAGTGCCAATTCAACAGAAATACAGGCTTGTAAAAACATTACAGCATATCCTCCCCCACCTTATTCTTTGGACCTGGCATGGAAGATCTTCCTGGAAGAATGATCCTGAAGCTGTACACACCTGTACTCCCAGCACTCAGGAGACTAATCAAGGCTAGCCTGAATTACATAGTGAGACCCTGTCTCAAAAAACCAAAATGGCTGGGGATTTGGCTCATCACCTGCCTCTCAAGTGCAAGGGCCCAAGTTCAGTCCCCGGTACCAAAAACAAGTCAACCATAAAACCAAAATGACCCTGAGAGTTATTTGTTTTGAATTAATCCAGGACCTCAGGGGAGTCACAACAGCACAACTAAAGACATTCGGGAAAGAAGACTTCAAAAAGTGACAAAAGTGATGGGATGCGTTTGTTCAAAATGAGGGGAATATTTTGAAGGGCATTAATGGCAATGCAGCTTTTTTTTTTTTTTAAGACAGTTTGGCTATGTAGTTCAGGCTGGCCTTGAATGCACTATGTAGCCCAGGCTGGTCTCGAATTTAGCAATCCTACATCAGCCTCCAGGAGTGCTGGGATTACAGGTGTGTGCCACCATGCCCCGCATAAGTTTTTAAAATTTAAACATTTACCATATTTTTCTGTCACATCTTGTAGATCATCAGGTGACAGGAAAATCTGTCATTTGGCAGGTTCTGACCATAGACACAGAATTTAAGTCCATTTTCTTGACCTTCCTCATTTAAAGTGTACAGTTTCATCAGGTGTGCACACCTATAATCCCAGCTACTCAGAGTGCTGAGACAGGAGGAGGGCAAGTTTGAGCCCAGCTCACATAATTTAGCTAGGCCTTGTTTTAAAATGGAAGGCTGGGAATGTAGCTCAGTATAGAGTGCCTACCTACTATGTGTGAGGCTCTGGGTTCAGTCCCTCCTATTGCGCATGTACACACACGTGTAACTCAAGAGAATATCTGGGCCAAGGATTTAGCTCAGTGGCACCGCACCTGCCTCTGTAGGTGCAGGGTCCTGAATTCAATCCCCAGTACCCAAAAAAAGAATATCCTTACACATGTTCCTAGCTTGTGTAAACTTTGATTCACAACACCAGAAAGTACCAAAAAATAGTAGTAAAATATGCAATTCAGTGGCATTTAGTATCTTTACAATGTTGTGAGACTATTATCTCCATTTAGTTTTAAAAAGCTTTCATTATCAGCCAGGTGTGGTGGCACATGCCCATAATCCCAGCATTCTGCTGAGGCAGGAGGATCATCATGAGGTCAGTCTGGGCTACATTAATTAGTAAATTGAAGGTCAATTTGAACTATGTAGTGAGACCCTGCCAGAAGAACAAGAAACAAGAAAAACGTTTTCATTATCTCTAAAAGAAATGCAGTATTTACTAAGCAGTTACTCCCACTCCCCTCTGCCACTGGCAACCACTAATCTTTTCTCTGTTTGTGGATTTACCTATTCTGTATGTCACATGAGTGGAATCATGTAATGTGTGACTTTTTATTTCCCAGTGTGAGTGGCCAATCATGAATCACCAGACATTGAGGAAAACGAGTAAAATGAAAGCAATACTGAAAATTTGACTTTAACTGTAATGGACTAATAGATAATTTTGCCTATTATTAAAAATGGACTTTTGGGCCGGGGATTTAGCTCACTTGGTCACCATCTGCCTCGAAAGTGCATGTCCCAAGTTCAATCCCTGGTAACAAAAAAAAAAATGTCTGTTTAGTTGAGTCTATAATTTCAGCACACTAGAGGCTGAAGCAGGAAGATTGCAAGTAGAAGTTCTGACTGGGCAATTTAGTGAGACCCTGTCTGAAAATGAAAAATGAGAAAGGGACTGGGGGTGTGTATCTTAGTGTGAAGCCCCTGAGTTCAATCCTCAGTAACAAACACACATGAATTATTTAATATTCTCAAGGCTATTAAAGAAAAGATTCTATGAAGAACAGAAAGTAAAAGGAGCTCATGGTATGTATTACAGATTTGCCAAATTAAAAATATTTCTTAGTCAGAAGATAAAATCAAGAATATCTGTCAGTATTGCCAAATACAGGCCCAAAAATATATTTTTTTATAAAAAAGGATAAATTTGGATCAATCTGGAGATCCAGCATCTACTAAAATTTCTAGAAAGTGAAAACAAGTAATTGAAAAAGGAAAGTATTAACAATAAAGGAAAATTTCCAAGATCGAAAGAGGGGAGCAATTTATAGTCTTTTTTTTAAAGGTTTAGTTGGCCGGAGATTTAGCTCAGTGGCACTTCACCTGCCTCACAAGCGCAAGGTCCTAAATTCGATCTCCAGTACCAAAAAATAAAAATAAAAGGGTCTACTCATTGCCTAGAAAGACAAAGACCCATTGCTGGAATTGTCACTAAAATTTCACAATAACAAAGATAGAAACTCTAAAAGTTTCCATACAGATACATGAGGTCTTCCACAAGAAATGAAAATCGGGGCTGGAGATTTGTCTCAGTAGTTCCGCCACCTGCCTTGCCAAGCGCAAGGGCCTGAGTTCCATTCCCAGGACAAAAAAAAAAAGAAAGAAAGAAAATCAGACATCTTATCAGCAACAGTGACAGCCAATGCCCTGAAAAAATATTGAACCTGGAATTCTGTTCATGCAAATAAACTTGTTTTCAGACATGTAAGGGTTCCCAAAATTTATTTCCCTTGTATCATTTTTGAAGTAGTTACTTGATGATAAAGTTGAAAAAGCAGTAAGTTAAAGAGTATAAAAAATGGTTAAACTAATGTAGTAATCCAGTGGAGGGGGGAAATCATGTGATTGTCGGCTACAAAACGAGATTGGAAAATATTCAGCCATAATTTAAAAATAAATACTGGTGGGGTCCAAGAAAATTTTCTTCAAGCCATGTGCGGTGGTGAATACCTGTAATCCCAGCTCTCAGAAGAATGAGGCAGAAAGATCACTATGAGGTCGAGGACAGCCTGAATTATATAGTGAGATCCTGTGTCAAAAAAACAAAAAAAAGAAAGAAAAATTTCTTCAAAGGTAGGGAAGGATGGGATAGATCCCAAGCAATACACAGAATGGAGAACCTGGCAGATCAATGGATTATGGTAAAGAGACCATAAGACTCCCAGGGACAGAGAGCAATTAGAGTTTTTCTGTACAGCAGAAAAACTATACGTAAGACATAGTTATTCAAGTAAAACTACCGTTTTTCAAGAGTGTAATTGTTGGTAAACAATGTATTTGTGCCTGATATATGAACATTCTCTCCTTTGACTTAAGGGGACTGACATTGGATCCACAGGGAAGAAAAAAAATTATAAGTTACAGAAGTAACTAATAGAGGAACTAAAAATAGTGATTCAAATATCAAAATAGTTTGGGCTAGAGCAGGGGAGATAAAAGCTGGTTCTAGTGGACAGTAATGGCCATACTCAGTAATGATGGTAACCACTAGAAGAACCTAGAAAAAGAGCTGGAAAAAAATTTCTGGGTAGGAAGGTTGGTGATAATGCTGAAGAATTAATTGGTAGTGTTCCTTTTCATTAAATTGCTTTTTATGAACCATTTGACTTTTGTTGTTGTTCATCAGTAATTGGGTAGGCTAAGAATTGTTCCCCAGTAAACAAGTGCTTCCTAAATTTCTTGTTTTAAGGAGAGAGATAGGAAAAAAAAAATAGTTTGTCCTCTATCTTAAAAGTACTACAAGTATCTTTACCTTTAATTTGTCTTCTTTTCTAGAATGGTGAGGGAGAGAGAAATAATAAAACCTTTTTTGTTTCTACTTCTTATTTTTCTGAAAGTCTACTGCACACATACCTTTCATTATCTTTGTTGAAAAATGTAACGTTGTTTCTCCAGATTAGATCCTAACAATTCTTTCCTATTACTCCTCTCTCTAACCCATATACTTGATTTTTTTTTTTCCTCCTCAAGCTTTATGTCAGCATCTCTACTCTTCCTGCAACTCTCAGGAGACCTCTGCCCTCTATCCTTTTTTAGCTTCTTCAGAGGAGCTGCATCTGTCCTGTACTGCTGTCCTGAGGGCTTGGAAGGCTTTGGGGCCTGCATGTACTCTGGAGGTTGTGGGTATGTGGTGATTGGACAGTAGACCACAAGGAGACAGGCAGAGGGTGGTAACATACAGGGACAAGTGCTTGCAGTGCTGGCACAGACATCCCCAGTGCTTGGGTATGTCAGAGAAAGACAGGGAAAAAAAAATCTCTGCCCTCAAAGAATTATATTCCTCTGTTTCTTTCCATTTATATGGAGTTTTACATAAACAGATTATAAAAACAGGGTTATATGGGGCTGGAGATTTAGCTCAGTGGTTCTGCTGCCTGCCTTGCAAGCACAAGGACCTGAGTTCAATCCCCAGTACCAAAAAACACACAAACAAACAAACCAGGATTATATGTTTTGTGCATAGCAAAGAGGGTAGTTGAGGATAGCAGTTAAGGGGGTAGACACTCTGGCTGTTCGAATCTGTGGCTTTGTCTTTAAGATGTGTTGACCTCTTACACAAGATGTGTTTCCTTTGGAGAAAAAGGGAGAACCAGGATAGCACTACCTAGCATGTAGTTGGTATTCCCTCTCTTTTGCCTAACTAGAAGAGATGAAACATTTTTTAAAGTCATTTTTGGATAACATGGGCTTGTGGTTATAAGAATGGAGATTTGCCTTTTAGTCCTATTGGGTGCCATTCATTTGTAAGCAGTTCCCACTTGAATTTGCTGTAATTGTGGTTGTTGGACATTATCTTCATTAACTGGAATTGTAGTAATCCTGTTTACCTGGCAGGCCCCTCCCCCTTGGAAATCTGTTAAATTTCTGGAAAGAGCTGTAGCCAGAATTTTGTACTAAGTACTTCCCAGAGGACTTTCAATTAAATGGTACCTAAAAGATAATACTAGCTAGGATTTGCTTCACAGGAACTTGAAGGGTTGGAATAGAGACACAGTGGGGCCGACCACAAGACGATATTGGAGCTGGGTAATAGGTACATGGGTCTTAATATTTTGTTTTGTTTTGTTTTTGTCTTATTGTGGGTTTTTTTGTTTTTTGTTTTTTTTGATACCGGGGATTGTTACAACCATGCACTTGTAAGGAAGGTAGAGGCACCACTGAGCTAAATCCCCAGTCCTGATTTCTTATTTTATAAAAAATTACCTTCATGGTCAAAGAATGATGACTCATATTTTTGCTAGCTATTTGCTTGTTTGTTTTTGATACAGGGTCTCACTTTGTAGTTCAAGCTGGCTTTGAACTTACTGTGTAGCCCAGGCTGGGCTCAAACTCCTGGTTATCTTCCTGCCTCAGCCTTTCAAGTGCTGGAATTACAGGCATGTGCCACCACACCTAACTATGTTTTTGCATTATTTTATAAATGATCTTTTATTGAGTGAGAGATTTGTGGAGTTTTTTTGTTTGTTTTTTAAATCTTGATTGGAAACCATAGTTAGGAAGAAAAGAAGTAAGATTAAACTAGTGAGAAATCTCCAACTGTGTTAATCAGATTTGTGTAACATGTAGATGCCCCAACTACAAGTCAGACCTATCTCTATGGATCTATAAATAAAAAGTAAAAGGGGGGTAGAGTTATAATGAGATGCCTAAGAGTTGACCTTTTAGAGGCTGAGAATATATAGGTGTGAAGTACAGAAGTGAAGTCCCTGCCCTTTGTATTAAACTTTAGGGGTGAGATTTGCCCACAGTTAGAAGCCCTCTGGGATACCACTCCACCACCGCACCCATCTGATTTTGCACTGTTCTAGACTGATGTTCACCTATTCCTTTGTGCCTTAGTGTTATGTCTTCCTCTTATCCTTTCATTACCTTCTTATCTCCCTTCTCTGTCTCCCAAGACTGTAATTCATCTATCTTGATCTCTTCAGTTTAATTTTCCTATACCATATCCCTGTCTATCCTAGACCCAGAATCTGGCCTACAGTTTATTCATTTTCATCATCTTTACTTTTTAGTGAGTAACGACTAGTGTTTGTTAACAAATGTGATTGGATTATGGAAGTGGCTCAGGCTGAAGCATGCAGACACATTCATGTAGTTTTAAAAGATTTCAGGCAGTTGGCAAGTAAGAATTCTAAATAAAAATTGAAACTACCACCTGTATTTTTTCAGGCCGTTGATGCTCACTGCCATCAGCTGCATCCTCCCTATGGCACTGGTAAGTGTGGGAAGGGCTGTTGACAGTTGTGGTGGGCTGCTGGATGTCTTTTCTTGGGGAGAAATCTATTTGCAAGCTTTGTTAACTTGTCCTGAGGGCTGGACAGCTTGAACCAGCTATAGGAAACAAAAAGATGGAGCAACTGATCTTGTTTGTGGATTTCCTTGGGGAATTGTTGTGAGGAGCAGAAGCTATTCCGTATGGGCCTGAATCCCTATATAGAATTGGTGTGTTCTATGCATTATTGTAAATAATAAGCATATTGTCCAAGTATTCTGGGATGTTGAATAATAACTGGTAAATTTCCTGAAACTCTTAAAACATTTGTCCCAGAGGTTGGTTTTGTGTTAGAAAGGGTCCTGAATGGCAGTTGTCTTTATAGTTTCTTTCAGTGGCAGGATTTTTCTTCCTCTGATATTTCAAATTCTTTTGGCACGGGACTCAAAGCTTGTTCTACTGACTGAGATTTTTAATAGAGGTTTACTTGTATTTTTTTTTTAGAGGGAGGGGTTTGGTGGAAATCAAAAATTTATAGCTGTTGTTTGCCAACACACTTCTAGTAGATTTGGGACTTGTGATTTGAAAAATGATTTCAACATAGTTTGCTTTCTGCTTAGGGACTTAGTGGAGAAAATAATGCACTAAATAAAGTTGAAAATAGGAAATAACCACAGAATGTTAAGAGTTTTGTTTCATTTTGGGGCTTGTTTGTTGTTGTTTGTTGTCTTTGAGAGAGGGACTCACTAAATAGTTCAGTGTCCTTGACTCACTCTGTACCCCTGGCTCAAACTTGTGATGATTCTCCTGCCTCCGCCTCCCAAGTGCTGGGATTACAGGCATGTGCCAGCACACTGGACTCCAGATTGCTTTTAGAGTTACCCTACTATAGTTTGAATCCTGGTGACTGTCTCCTTGTAGTGAGTGGGTCAGAGGCCATAGATACTCAGAAATTTTGTCTAAAGTAGTTCCCATTTTAAGCAACTTTTCATTCCTTCTATCTCTAAAACCTGTTTGAAGCTGGGGTACATGCCTGTAATCCCAACACTCAAGAGGCTGAAGCAGGAAGATCACCATGAGTTCAAGGCCAGCCTGAACTACATAGTTTAAGGCCAGCATGGACTAGATAGCAAGATCCTGTCTCAAATAAATAAAACCCCTTAGATTGTGAAAGAAAATGGTTCCAGAACACGGTACAAAATGCTGAGGTAATGGATTTGTGTATTGTTAACCAAGTCAAGAACTGCTTGTTGGTGATAGCTTCTAAACTCTTCATTACAGCTCTGTGAGAAAATCTTTGGGTAATGCAGAACATTGTCAGAGTCAACCCCACAGTCCTTCAGGCTGGAAGGAAAACTCTTCATCGGCTTCTAATTCATTGTAATACACATTTTGAGGGCTCAGGGGAAAAGAGAAGAAAGGTAGGGCAGATAGGCTGCACTTGGCCTTTGCTCTGATCCTATCTTTGTCCCTGTGAAAGCCTTCTGTAGGCCACACAATGATTTGAGGGCACCTTTATTCTTTCGTGAACTCTATACCAGTGCTCACTTGCCTCCTCTCCCCCAACTTGTACATTTAAACTGTTTCTCAGTTCCTAGTAAATGAGAGAGTGGGGAGTTCTTGGTTTGGGGGGAGCTTATGTTCACACAGTGATTAAAGTTTATTGTTGTTTTTGGGAGACAGGGTCTTGCTATGTAGTTCAGGCTGGCTTTCAGCCTAATAAGTAGCCTAGGCTGCCCTTGAACTCAACTGCAATCGTCCTGCCTCAGCCTCCCAAGTGCTGGGATTACAGGTATGTGCCACCATGCCTGACATTGTCTAAGGTTTAGGCTTGAGTGTGATTGATCAGAGGTAGTCCAGAAGTGAAAATAGTAAGAGCTGTGCCTTGTAGAACAGTGGCATTTAGGGCATTGGCAAAGTGGGAGCAGAGCATCCAGTAGAACACTTAAGAAAATGTGGTCTCAAAGATTGAGAGAGCCAGAGCCAACACTGAAGTTATCACCATTGTAGCTATGTGTAGAAATGATATGACCTTATGCTAGAATTCACAATGTGTAATCGGCTAACCTTTAGTCAAAACTGTGTTTAACTCTAAAGGGGAAATTTTCATTTTGAGGATTCTAAGTAAAAAAGAGTGAACTAGAAACATGCAAAAAGTTTAAGAAATTGTACAGTCAGCATCCATATACTTACTCCAGATTGTATAATTTCTTGTCTTTCACTGTCTCATTGCTTACCTGTCATCTGCCTGTCAACTGTATTGAAGCATTTTTTTATACTATTAAATTTGTCTGTTGTACTTTATTTTTGAGGGGTGGTATACTGTTTAATTAAAGAACTCTAAATCAGTGAACAGTTAGATTTTCAAAAATTTTAGCTGTCGGTATTACAAGCAACACTGAATGTACTTTCATATATCAATGCATGGTAATGCAAGTATTCCTGCAGGACCAGTTTGTACAAGAGGAATTGCTGGGTCATTGTGTTCGTTTACATTTTGAATGTAAAAATTCAAACAACAGCCACAATCTGATATCTCTTACCACTCCAGGTTCTGGCACTGGAGAAAAATCAGTACACACAGGCAGGGAAGGGAACCTCCCATTTCATATGATATGAAAAGCCCCTGAAGCCTTCTTAGCCATTACTCAGGTTTTTTTGCTTGCTTGTTTGTTTGTTTGGTTGGTTGGTTTTTTGTTTTGTTTTGTTTTTTCTTTTTTGGGGAGAGGATCTCACTGTGTAGTTCAGGCTGGTCTTGAACTCACTGTGTAGCTAAGGCTGCCTTGAACTTGCAGTGATTCTCCTGCCTCAGCCTCTGAGTGTTGTGCCACCACGCCAAATGCTGAGCCATTGCCCTTATAATTTTAAGAGACTCCATGCCACTGCAGGAATTCAAGGCCACCTGGGTTACATAGTGAGTTCAAGGCCAGCCTAAACTACATAGCAAGACCCTGTCTCAAAAAAGAAAAAAAAATGTAATTTTCTAAGAGACTCGATTAAACATTCCATTTCTAAACATGAGGCATTTGTGAACTCTAAGCCTTTTTAATACAAATATTCTCAATTTTATAATTATCAAAGTAATTTTAAAAGAAATCTGGTAAGGTTTTTGTAATAGTCAGCTTTCCTGCCACTGAAACAAAATACCCAACAACCACCTAATTCTCAGTTTGAGAGGATTCAATGATGACTGACCCCAACATAAAAACAGCGCAGTTGAGGGGCGTGGCAGAGGAAAAGTGCTCATAAATTCATCCATTTTAAAGTGTACCATTCTGAGCTGGGGATTTAGCTCACTGGCACCAAGTCTACTTCACAAGTACATGGTCCGGCCATCATCACAGTCCCAGTTTTGGAACATTTCCCTTGTGTCTATTAGCAATCTCTATTCTTAGCCACAGGTAATTATTGATTCTCTAGAGCAGTGATGGCAGACCTTTTAGAGATTTCAGTGATAACAAACAGCCTGCTGTGGCATTTGTGCCAAAGGTTCACTGCCACTGCTCTATATTTGCCTTTTCTGGAAATTTTATGTATCTTTACATAGTCTTTTTTAGCTGGTTCTTCCTCTTTAACAATGTTTTCAAGATTTATTTATCATACATCAGTAGTATGTTCCTTTTTATTGCTAAATAATGATTTTTCCTTGTATGGATGTACCACATTTTGTTCATGCATCCATTCATCCAACTGGTTGATATTTGAATTACTTTCTATTTTTGGCTGTCTTGTAATATGCTGCTATGACCATTCATGTCCAGGTTTTAATGTGGACATGTTTTCATTTCTTTTGTATAGATATCTAGGAGTGGGATTGCTGGGTCACATGGTAAGTGTGTTTAACATTTTAAGAAGCTGCCAAACTGTTTTCCAAGGTGGCTCTATTATTTATTTTACTTTTTCACCGGTGTTATGTAAAGGCTTCAGTTTCTCTATATTCTTGCTAATACTTGGAATTTATACTAGTCAGTCTTTTGGATTATTACCATTCTAGTGAGTGTGAAGTGTTTTCGTTTGGTTTTAATTTGTATTTTCCTAATGACTGGTGATGTAATTAGTCATTAATGTAATTACCGATCTCTCTTTGTGCTTATTTTTTGGTAAAATATTTGTGCAAATGTTTGGCATTCATTTTGTTTTTGTTTTTGTTTTTTTTATATTTTTTATTTGGAGGGATTTGAGACAGGGTCTTGCTATGTAGTTCAGGCTGGCCTTGAACTTGTGGTGATCTTCTTGTCTCAGCCTCTGCAGTGCAGGGACTCCCACCACAGCTGCCTTATTTTTTTGAGACAGTCTTACTGTGTAGTCCAGGCTGACCTTGAATTCATGGTGATCCTCATGCCTCAGCTTCCCGAGTGCTGGGATTATAGGCATACGACACCACTCTTGGCTTGTTTTTTTAAATGCACTGCTGGGGAATAAACCTGAGGTCTTTACACTGAACTACCTTACTCTTACCCTCTTTTTTTGAAATAACATCTCACTAAGTTGCCAGGTTGGACTCTAAATTTGTGTTCCTTTTGCCTTAGCCTTCTAGAGTGTTGGGATTATAGGCATACACTACCAGGTTTCACTATCTTTTGTACACACCACATTTATTTATTTATAGACAGTCTCACTACAAAGCTGAGGCTGGCTTGATCTTGCAGTACTGCTTCAAGTATTGAGATTTTAGGCATGCACCATCATGCCTGGCTTCTTTTGCCCATTTTTAAAAATTGGGTTGTAGGGGCCGGGGACTTAGCTCAGTGGTTCCACCACCTGCCTTGCAAGCACAAGGTCCTGAGTTCAATCCCTGGTACCCACCCCACCCGCTAACTGGGTTGTGACTGCTATGGCTGTAGCTCAATGGAAAGTACTTGGTTAGCATTCACAAGGCCCTGGGTTCATTGCCTAACACCATTACCATTTCACCCCAAAATTTCAAAATTGGATGATGGGTCTTTTTTTTAGGTCTAATTCTTGAGTTATAAGGGTTCTTTGTGTATTCTGAACTAAGTCCTTTGTCAGATGCATGATTTGCAAATATTTTCTCCCTTCATTTTCTTCTCTTCTTTTTATTTTTGTACAGGGATCGAACTTGGGACCTTGCACTTGCAAAGCAGGTGGCTGCACCACTGAGCTAAATCCCCAGCCCCTCCACTGTCTTGATTAATGTTATAAGTCTTAAAGTCAAATGGTATAAACCTTAGAATTTTGGTCTTCTCTTTCAAGATTGCTTTGGACAGCTGGGCATGGTGGCGCATGTCTGTAATCTCAGCACTGCAGAAGCTGAGGCAGGAGGATCACTGGGAGTTCCAGACTGAGCCTGAGCTGCATAGTGAGTTCAAGTCTGAACTACTACACAGTGAGACTCTGTCTTTTTTTTTTTTTTTTTTTTTT
>NW_022900949.1:41033598-41052558 GCF_012274545.1 Fukomys damarensis
TTTTTTTTTTTTTTTTTTTGGTACCGGGGATTGAACTTGGGACCTTGCTGTTGCGAGGCAGATAGGATCAACTGTTAACAGCTATTTGTTGATTCCTTTTTGTGGGGGTGCCAGGAATTGAACTCAGGGCCTTTTGCTTGCCTGGCAAGCCCTGTACTTCTGAGCTACATCCTTGCCCCTATTTGTTGATCCTTGACATTATGTTATGTCTTGTGCAATTTTTTTTTTTTTTTGGTGCCTGGGATTGAAATCTAGACCTTGCCCTGGCAAGGCAGGTGGCAGAACCACTGAGCTAAATCCCTGGCCCTAGCATTTTCTTACTACAGTATTGTTTCATTTGTATTCAGGAAGTTATTTACACCTGTGTCTTCAAGAGTTTTACCTATTTTATCTTCCAGTAGCCTGTTTATCTTTTAATATTTAGATCTTTGATACATTTTGTGTATAGTCAACACCACTTGCTAAAGAGGCTATCTTTCCTTTGGGTTTTTTTTTTTTTTTTTTAGCTCCTTTATCAAAGATAAGATACTTGAATGTGCCTGAGGTTCTTGCATCCTATTCTGTTGATTCACTCACTTGTCTGTTATTATACCATGCTGATTTTATGACTGTAGCTTTGTAATACTGTATATTTCTTGAAATCTGGGATGCTTTCTGCTTTACCCTTGTTCCCCGGGATTGCTTTTGCTCTTCTCAGTGTCATCTGGTTCCATACGAATTTTAAATGGTTTTCTCCAGTTCTATGAAGAATACTGTTGATCTTTTTGTTTGTTTTTGGTACCAGGGATCAAACCAGGGATCAGGACCTTGTGCTTGCAAAGCAGGTGCGGTGCTACTGAGTTAAATCCCTGGCCCCTGTTGGTATTTTTATTGGGATTGCATTGAATCTGTATGTCAGTTTTGGAAGTATGGCCATTTTGACAATATTGGTTCTGCCTGTCCAAGAATGGGATATCTTTTCATTTTCTGATGTCTTCTTTGACCTTTTTCAGAGTACTGTAGTTTTCATTGTAGAGTTCTTTTCACTACCCTAGTTAGGTATTTTATTTTTCTTGAAGCATTTTTTTTTTTTTTTTTTGAGACAGAGCCTCACTATGTAATTGAGACACCTGGAACTCACTATGTAGCCCAGGCTGGTCTTGAACTCACAGCAATCCTCCTGCCTCAGCCTCCTCCTCCTCCCGAGAGCTGGGGTTACAAGCGTGTGCCACCACGCCCCACTGTGTTCCTGATTTTGAAAGGAAAGCTTTTAGCTTTTCCCCATTTAAAGTTTTGGCAGTAGATTTGACCTAAATGGCTTCTATCAGTCTGAGATCCTTACATACTTACTTTTCTTCGAGTTCTTTTTATCTCTTTTGGTACCAGGGATTGAACTGGGGTCCTTGCGCTTGCAAGGCAGGTAGCAGAACCACTGAGCTAAATCTCTAGCCCTCTTCAGGGTTCTTCATTATGAACAGATGTTGGATTTTGGCAGAGGCTTTTTCTGCATCTATTGAGATGACCATATTTAGAGGAGTGTTTTGTTCTGTGTTTGTTTATTTGTCAGTTTGTGACAGGGTTTCCTTACATAGTTCAGACTACCCTGGAACTCAACTATGTGGCCCAGGCTGGCCTCAGACTCATGGCAATCCTTCTGCCTCATCCTCCTGAGTGCTGGGATTACAGGCTTGAGTCACCACCCCCGGCTTTTATTTTGCTCTGTTTTTGAGACAGAGTCTCTCTGTAATTCAGGCTGGCCTTGAACTCACTTTGTAGCCCAGGCTGACCTTAAATTTGTGGCATTTCTCCTGCCTCACCCTCTCTAAGGGTGGGATTTCAGTGTGTACCTCCACACCTGGCCTTTTTTTCATTTCTGCTTGTATTAACTTGGGTGTTTTCTTTCCTTTTTTGGAGTAAGATTGCCTCATATTTTGTCTGTTTATTCTTTCAAGAACCAGCTTTTGATTCATTCATTGTATTTTTTGTTTCAATTTCATTAATTTCTGCTCTTTATAATTTCCTTCTTTGTACTAGTTTTAGATTTGAATTGTTTTTGTTTTTCTGAGACCTTGATGTGCATCAATAGGTTATTTGGTCTTGCTTTGTTTTTCTGATGTGGACATTCACAGCAATAAACTTGTCTCTTAGAACTGCTTTCATTGTGTCCCATTAGGTTCTCGTATGTTTTACTGGCATTATTGTTAATTCTACAGAGTAATTTCCTTGATTTCTTTTGTGACCTATTGATTATTCAAGAGTGTATTATTTAATCTCCATGTATTTACATAACTTCTGTGTTTCTTTTGCCACTGATTTATGGTTTCATTGCACTATCAACATGGGCGGATAATTCTGATTCTTTTGTGTTTACTTACACGTGCTCTTTGGACTGGTATAGCGTCTATTTTGGAGAAAATTCTATTTGCTGCTGAGATGAATGTGTGGTGGAACACTGTAGATGTCTAGTAAATATTTTTTCAAAGGTTTGGTTCAAGTCTGATATTTCTTTGGGGTGTGTGTGTGTGTGTGTTTATGTGTAGTTGATATGTCTGTGATAGTAGGGTATTGAGGTCCCCTGCTTTGTTTTGATGTTTATGTGATCTTTTATGTTCAGTAATGCCTATTTTATGAAGTTGGGTATTCTGGTGTTGCGGATCAGGGATGTAGCTCAAAGAGCATTTGCTAGCATTACTTCCCAAAAAAGAAAAACAAAACATGAGATTTGTTGAATTTGTCAGGAGGCAAATTTATATTGCTTCTTGAATGTGTATAATTAATATCGTAGGATAGTATATCCAGTGTCAACAATTCTGAAGTTTCATAGTTGCAATAAAACTTGTCAAATTATGAGCCAAAATGAATTAAAATTAAATAATCCATGAGGTTTTTAAAATTTCTGATATTGGCAGTTAGACCCACTAAGCATTCTGAAATTTTACATATGCATTATCAATTCTTCTTTTCTTTCTTTCTTTTTTTTTTGGTACAAGGATCAAATTTGGGACCTTGCACTTGCGAGGCAGGCAGTGGCACCGCTGAGCTAAATCCTCAGCCCTCTCTCTCTCTTTTTTTTTTTTCCCCCTGCTGAGATATAATGTCTTGTATAGTTCAAGCTGGCCTTGAACTCATTGTGTCCCAAGATGGTCTTCAGCTCATGGCGATCCTCCTGCCCCAGCCTCCCAAATGCTGGGATCACAGGCATATGCCACCACATCCAGCTTATTATTATTTCTTAACAGTAACTTTAATATATAGTTTAACATAATTTGGAATGGGGATAGGGAAGCATATCTTTGCTATTGAACATTTTTGTTTAAATTCATTGCAGCTACTTGTGAGTCAGGATCTTGTGATTACCTCAAGTGGCTGTCAAAGATAGATTACAGTGGTGGGGGAATTTAGCTTGTGGCACCAACCCTGCCTTGCAAACGCAAGGTCCTGAATTCAGTTGATCCCTGGTACGAAGGGGAAAAATAAGGTAAATTACAGTACAGGGAAACAAGATAGATTATAGTACAGAGTTTTCTATCTAGATGGGAGTGAGGTTCCTCCGAGGCAATAGCAAAAATGAATATGGAATGGGTTTGCATTGAACAGGAACAGGAAAGACTGATTCTGTTTCTAACTATAGACTCAGATTGCTCTAAGTAATTTACCTGGAGACTCAGTTTTTGGACAAGAACTTTTTGATTTTTTTCTTTTTTTTTTAAACGAGTGTCACTTTGTACTTCAGACTGGCCTTGAACTCATGGGATCCTCCTGCCTCAGATTCTAAAGTGCTGAGATTATAGGTGTGTGTCACCATGCCTGGTGTAAGAACCCTTTATAGTTCTTAGGTTCTAGTCTTTTCTTTAGTTAGTATTTCAAAAATAGAATAAAAACTATTCATAAGTATAGTATTAAAATTCTTGTTACATGTTGATCTAATAGAACTCAAGTTTATTCTGAACAAAGTATCGGTTGTATGTGTTTCTTCCTTAGTCATGGAGGTTGTGTGGTAGTAGTGGTGGTGGTGGAGAATTGAACCCAGGACTTCACAGTGACAGTCTGTTTTTGGTTTATTCAGTTATTTGGTGTATTTCAGATTGGCCTTGGGCCGGGGTTGTAGCTCAGTGGTGCTACCACCTGCCTCGCAAGCACAAGGACCTGAGTTCAATCCCCAGTACTGAGGAAAAAAAAAAAGAGGCACAACAGATTGGCCTTGAATTTACTACGTGGTGATTCTCTTCCCTCAGCCTCCCAAGGGCTGGGATTACATGGGTGCTTGACCACTTTGGACCCCAGCCCCCTTTTTATTTTGGGGCAGTGTCTTACTAAGTTGCCTAGGAGCAATTTGATTATCCTTATCTGTGGCTTGGGATCACAAGTGCATGCCACCATAACTACACTGACAAATGCATTTGTAATAGATTTCTAAGCTCTTTGAGTAGTTGTAAATGTAGTACTAGTTCTTTCCTGAGAAAGCTCAGCAGTTTGCACTGAGACTGATTTTTACTTTAATGTGGCTTAATACCATCCATGAAGTTTGTCCTGCCGCTCTTGCCAGAAGGCCAGGATGACTCAAGGAAGTCACCACTTCCTCTAGAAAACTGCTTGGCAAGCCAGGCATGGTGGTGTATCCCTGTAAATCCCAGCAGTCTGGCAGGCTGAGTCAGGAGGAGTAGCAAGTTCAAATCCTGCCTGGGCAATTTAGTGAGACTAAATCTCAAAATTTAAAAAACAAAGAAAGGCTAAGGATACAGCTTAGTGCAGAGACCCTGGGTTTAATTTCTGATGCTGCAAAGAAACAAAATCTGCTGGGTAGGGAAGTAAGGGAATATAATCAGTTTCCTGTTGTGACGTGAATCAAGGAGGAAGTGCTCCTCTGGTGCTGCTTTCACTTAGTGTTTAGGATTTGGATTACCACTACCAGATGGTCCAGTCATGCTACATTTTGCTAGAATTAGTGGTCTCAGGATTCCCTGAGATTCACAGTGGGTTATTGAAGTAAAGGTCCCTAAACTTTGAGCTATGGGCACAATGTGGGCAGTTCTCTAACTTCATCTATGACTTAGGGATCACAATAGTACTTCCTACAGAAGACTGGTGGGAGGTATGTACATCTGACATTTGTATATCTTATTATCTTGTGTATATCATTGTATTCTTGGCTACTGGCACTAAAAGAATAGATTCACTCCACTGTCAATATTAAAAAGTAATAGTACGCTTGTGTGTGTGTGTGTGTGTGTGTGTGTGTGTGTGTGTGTGTGTGTGTGTGTTTGCAATGTTAGGTATCGAACTCAAGGCCTCACACATGCAGGCAAGCATACTCTACTACTGAGCTGCACTCCCTGCCCTCTAGTTTTCTCTTCATATTATCTCTTCTCTCCAGAACTCAGCTTCACTGGAATAGTCTTGCTGAGTTTGTCTTTAGCACACTTGTAGTCATCATTAAATTATTGGTTTTATCAGAGGGCCATGTTGTTAACTATAGATGGAGTCTATTTTGTGACTTTATTCTGAAACTTTGGTATGACTCCTAGTGCTACAGAGAATAAGGTATCAGACTAAGTACAGTTTCTTGACCTTGCTTAAGAAATAGCAATTTTATTTTGAAAATATATAATATCACTTAATCAATGTTATTGAGTGACTACCCTCTGTCCAGTCTAGTTCTGGGATCTGTGGATCTGAGAGAAGAAGCCTGACCATTGTTCTTAGCTTAAAGGCCCACTTAGGCCATCTGTGGTATAAGGGAGGCAGCTACTGAACATGGCCAGTACTCTTCTGGGTTTTCTGGGAAGCTTACTGCTTTTGCTGGGACCTGCTGTCCATTGTATAGTGAAACCTTTAGACCTCAGGACAGAAAGCAGGGGAAGCAAGGCTGATAAGTCTTGAAAAGGTTCTAGAATAGAAAATACCTCTACTATGGTTTTAAAAAATATTTGTAGTCAAAACCTACATTCAAGTGCCGGGGATTTTAGCTCAGTGGTTTGGTGGCCTGCCTTGCAAGTGCAAGGACCCAAGTTCAATCCCCAGTACCAAAAAAAAAGCTACATTCAAAGTTAAAGTTTAAGCCAAATGTTTGGTCTGTTTTCATTTTGTGATAGTGGTCTATTGGGATGAATAGTTCTTACGGCCCCAGAGGACATATCAGCAATAATTCAGGAAACTCCGGCCTAAAGTCTCTCTGGGTGTCAAAAAGAAAATTCTTTGACAACATCCATGTGTCTGATGTCTCTTATCCTATCATGGAGAGGAAGTGGGGACACTTGCCTTAAGTGAAATAAACTATCCTGAGTTCCTGGTTTTCTCCAAGATGTACTTGAGCTGTGGGACAGGAAGGTACTGATTGCACAGCCTTTGGCTGATTATGCCCTGGGATATGCCCCATTTAGTCTCCATTTGGGGATGATTTGTGCTCAGGGGTTGGGATCATAGTTGGTTACTGTGTCTTCCTTCCTAAAGTTCTCTGTGGATTGGGCAGGTTACTGCCTTTGGTAGCTACCATTTAAGGACACAGTCCATGGACTAGAGTACCAAAGTTCTCCATGTTTTCCTGATTCCCTAGTTTCCTACTTGTTTCTTCTTGATTCAATAGCATCATCATCCTCTTTGGGAACCTTAATCTAAGCCTCTAAACACATCCCAGTTTTCTGTGGTCCAACCTTCATCTTAACACTTAGGTGTTTTGTAACTACGTTACATGCTAATTAACTAGATGTTATGACAGTATAACTAGATGATTGCTTACTACTTGCTTCTTTAATGTTAAAATGTGAACTTCTTTCTATATCAGCAATCATTTATAACCTTTTCAATAGCTAGATAGTAGTAATCCATTGCATGAATCTGTCATATATTATCTAGCTGATTCTGCTGGACATTTAGGTTATTTCAAATTTCTTACTATTTTAAATAAATCAATGGTACAAATATCCTTCACCATTCCCTCATGAAGAATTTATAGAAGTAAAATTGCTAATTCAAATCATTTTTTGAGCCAAGCATATGCCAACACAGCTGGCATATCAGTACTCAGGAGGCTGAAGCAGGAAGATCTCTTCAAGTTTGAGGCCAAGCTGGGCTACATAGTGAGTTCAAGGCTGGCCTGAACTATGTAGCAATACCTTGTCTTAAAAAATGAAACATCAACCAAAAAAAAAAAAAAATCAACTTCTGAAGTTCTCCATTATGGTGTGCTTTTAAGTGGCCCCTAAGAATATAGGAGCCAAAGAAGATACTCAGGTGTTTTTTTGTTTTTGTTTTTTTTGGTATTAGGGTTCAAACTCAGGACCTTGCACTTGCAAAAGTGTGACACCACTGAGCTAAATCCCCAACCTCTCAATTTTTCCCAATTTTAATATATATGCTGCTGAAGTTAGCACCTCAGTTTTTTTCAATTATGATTCATTGGATGCTAGGAATTCAGTGATTTTTTAACAAGATTTGGAGGTTTGTTCTCTTTGGGGTTTTTTTTGTTGCTGTTGGTTTTGGGGTTTTTTGTTTGTTTGTTTGTTTTGTTTTGTTTTTTTGTGGAGTTATCCAAGGATATGAAGGCTTGGGAGATTTTCTATAAACACGAAGCCTAATAAAGGTGTGCTTTTTGTGTGAGCCTCCTGTGGCACATAAGGGCACATCTATCACATATGTATTAGCTCTTTTTAACAATTTTGTTATAGTGGAGATTGAACAGGGCTACATTCTCTAGTCCTTTTTATTTTTATTATTTTTTGAAAGTTTGAGCAAGAACCTTGTTAAGTCACTGATTTTCTAGATGGAGCACAAACTTTTAATCCTCCTGCCTTAGCCTCTAGAGAAGCTGGGATTTCAGGTGTGCAGCATCATGACCAGCCCAAAATCTTTTTCAATTATATTGGATACCAGGTTGTTTTTTATTGTAGAAGAGATGGTTTTTCTTAAGTATCAAATGAAATATTCTTGGAAGGGTCATTAATTAAAATAAAGATAGAAAATCATAAGATCCATAAAATTAAAAGATTATAAGAGTGAATTTAAAAGACAAAGTAGAGAGCCAAGAGAAAGAACTAGGAAATATAAGCCTCAATCAGGCATAGACTTCACTATATGCACATCTCGAATTGTGGAGCACTCTGAAACTCCCATTGTAATTTGATTTTTTTCTTTCTTCTTTTCAGGTATCTCATTCAGTTGCCAAACTTATATTAGTTAATTTCCACTGGCAAGTCTCAGAGATATTGGACAGGTAAGGTTGTTAGAGGAGAGGAGATGGCATTGCCTATAGCTCTCTTCTCTGCCCATTTCACCCACTGGTGATTATCATTTACATTTTGGAGTGTATTCTTTCAATGTGCATATTACATTTTTTAAATACTGGGACATGTTGTACATCCTTTCCTTTCAGTTATGAACATTTCTCTATCTTCAGCATATTCTTCCTCAGTTTTAATGCTAGCAGTATTTCATTATATAGGTGTGCCATACTGTTTTCCCATGATTCTGTGCCACCAGTTTTGTTTTTTGCCATTCTTGATTTTTAATTAGTGCCCTTTTAGTTAACACTTCCAGTTACTATACCCTCATTAGTGCCCCAGTGTTAGGGATTGAATCCAGGGCTTTCACACTGAGCTACATCTCCAGCTCCTTTTTTGAGACAGAGTCTCGCTAAATTGCCCAGGTTGGGCTTACACTTTTTTGTGGTACTGGAGATTGAACTCAGATCCTTCTGCTTCCAAGGCAGGCGGTGCAACCACTGAGCTAGATCCCTGGCCCTGGATTTATACTTTTGATCCTCCTGCCTTAACCTCCCAGAGTGCTGGGATTACAGGTGTTCATCAGCACTCCTGGCGCCATATTTTTTTTTTTTTTTTTTTGGGATACATCAAGTGAGGATTTTGATGTTTTTGTTGTTGTTGGGGTTTTTTTTTGTTGTTTTGGTTTTTTTTTTTGCTTGTTTGGTTTTTTTGTTTGTTTGGTTGGTTGGGTTTTTGAGACAGGGTCTCACTATGTAGTTGAGACTGACCTGGAACTCACTATATAGCCCAGGCTGGTCTCAAACTCACCAAGCAATCCTCCTACCTCATCCTCCTGAGTTCTGGGATTACAGGCGTGCGCCACCATGCTTGGCCACATCGATGTTAATAGATGGCATTAATGCCTTTTAAAAATGTCAGCCACTTTGCAGTCCACTACTGCTGCCAGCAGGGTATTAGAGTGTTCTTCACACTTCTCCAGAGCCAGAACTCTCAAGCTACAGGTCCTAGAGTCTCAGATGTCTTGGGAATTGTCAGGAAAAAGTTTTTATCCTCACATCTTCTGGAAAGATCTCCAGTGCTCTACCCTCAGTGGCAGGTACCTCTTTCTAGCTCAGTGTTTCTCATTCTCAGCATTTTGATATTTGGGGCTGGATAGTTGTTTACTCTGGAGCACTGTTCTGTGAACTGTAGGATGTTTGGTAGCACCCCAGACTCTATGGACTAGAAGTCAGTGGCGGTGGTATCTTCCAAGTTCTTGACAATCAAAATTATCTAAAATATATATCAGCCCTGGGGAACAAAATTATAATGTTATGATTAATAATTATATTAACAATATTAATGATACAGAATAATAATTATTGCTTTGGCTTTTTTGAGTCAGGCCTTACTATGTAGTTCAGGCTGGCCTCGAACTCAGTGATCCTGCTGCCTTAGCCTCTTGATTGCGGGGATTCCAGGTTTGTGCTACCACCCCTGATGCCTAGGGAACAAAACTGCCCTATGTGAAAAGCACTGGTTCTTACCACTACCCATTAACACTACAGTAGACCTTTCGCGCGCGCTTGCATTTGTGTCTGTCTGTCTTTTGGACAGGGTATTGTAACCCAGCCTGGCTTTGAATTCGAATTGCCACTAATCTTCCTGCCTCAGTCTCTTCAGTGCTAGGATTACAGGCATGTGCCACCACAAATGGCCAAATGTGGATTTTTCTCGCTTCATATAGTGCAGTTCCATTTATCTAGAAGAAGGTTATAGCGCGCGCTTGCATTTGTGTCTGTCTGTCTTTTGGACAGGGTATTGTAACCCAGCCTGGCTTTGAATTCGAATTGCCACTAATCTTCCTGCCTCAGTCTCTTCAGTGCTAGGATTACAGGCATGTGCCACCACAAATGGCCAAATGTGGATTTTTCTCGCTTCATATAGTGCAGTTCCATTTATCTAGAAGAAGGTTATAGCATTCCTGCTTCAAACTAAATATAATTGGGGTGCCTATACCAGCTCAGTACAATTAGGAAAGGGCAATTTTTTTTTTTTTTTTTGGTACCCGGGATCGAACTCAGGACCTTGCACTTATGAGGCAGGCAGCAGAACCACTGAGATAAATCCCTGGCCCTTAGGGCAAAAGATTCTTGATCACTGCACTCAAATGCTCTGAACTCAAGAGCTGAACATACTTAGATAGAATTGTAGATGAACTTTTGCAGTTAATACTGCTGGAACCACATAGTTTCTGGCTGTCCACACTCATAATTTGGGAGTAGATTTGAATGGCTAAAGATAATTAGAATACTAGTGTAAGAACTAGGAATAAAACAGCCCCCCTCAACACAGAGGAAGGATTCTGATTAGAAGAGATAGGGAGATGAGACATGGGACTTTTCTGCTGCTATTTCTGGTATCTTGGAAATGTGTTTACCTGGGCTTTGTGTAGCACTTTTATTGCCACATGATAATTCTGTTTAAAGTTTATTTTTGTTATACTTTATTCTACAATGAAATTAAATTTTTATTATTAAAAATTTTGTTAAAGGAATGTATATGATATTATCCAGGTGTGGTGGCACATGCTTGTAATCCCAGCACCTGGGAGGCTAAGGCAGGAGAATCGCCATGAGTGTGAGGCCAGCCTGGGATACATAGTGATATCACGGCCAGCCTGAACTACACAACCCTGTCTCAAAAAATGAAACAGAAGAAATCAAGAATAGATATGATGTTAGAGCAGTCATTTTGGTGTCTGCACAAACAAGAAATCCTCTGAAGCTGATTTTGATAGCACAGGCCTATAATTCCAGCTGCTTAGGAGGCTAATCGGGGAGAATCATAAGGTCAAGGGGGCAACTCAGTGAGACCCTGTCTCAAAAATCTGGGGGATGATAGTGCCCACCTGTAATCTCAGCACTTGGAAGGCTGAGACAGGAGAATTACTGTAAGTTTGATCCTGGGCTGCATAGTTTAAGGCCAGCCTGCATTCTGCACTGCATAGCCATACTCTGTCTCCAGGAAGAAAAGGCAGCCCTGTGGAAATAATATCTGCCTATCCACATCCTCTTCCTAGTACTTAGGAACTGAGTATTTAACTTTCCCAGTCGTTCTTAAATTATATACATTTTGTTTATATGTTTTGAGAGCTATATAGGTATGAAATTATGCTATATTCTTCACTTTATAAATTAGTGTGGCTACTTTTTATGCTATCCTGTTAATGTGTATCCATTCTCTTGTCAAAAAAAAAAAGTCTTTGTGAGGTTTTTAGTCTTCTTTCACTGTTGAAAAAATTGCAGCAATTTTTGTTGTTGACTGTGGATGACTTCCAAGGTCACATTATTTTCCTGAGTCATAAATTGAGTTGAATTTTCAAAATTAAATTTCTGAGAGGAAAAGGGAATGAAAAAAAGAATTGAGATTGTTATGTGCATGTATCACCTCCCCATAAGAAATGTAATCATTATGTAATGCAAATGTATACTAATAAAAATAAAAATTAAAGTGAATTTCTGAGTTGTATGTAGTGTATGTGTGTTTTCAGCTTTACTAGAAATGGCAGGTTTTCTAAATTAATCATACTACTTCATGCTTCTACCAGTGGTTATACAAATGTTTCTGCTCATATCAAACTTAATTTTGCAATCTGATGTATGTAAATGGGATCTAATTTTTTAATTTCAGTGTCTTGGATTATTAAGGAAATTAAGCATATTTTCATATGCCTAGTAGCCTTCTATGAAATGCTTCTGGATTTTGTTGCCCTCTTTTTAAGTCAGGGTCTTAGGATATCTATCTATCTATCTATCTATCTATCTATATATATAGATCAGGATGTAAATCAGTGCTGTATATATATATATAGATAGATATATTTATATTTCAGGCTGGGTTTGAATTCAGGCTGGGCATGAAGTCACCATGTAGTCCAAGCTGACCTCGAACTCATGGTGATCCTCCTGCCTCAGCCTCCTAAGTGCTGGGATTACAGGCGTGCACCACCAGCCTGAGCTGTTTTTTATTTTTGAGACAGGGTCTTGCTATGTAGCTCAGGCTGGCCTTGAACTCAACTACATAGTCCAGGGTGGGCTCGAACTCATGAAGATCCTCTTGCCTCAGCTTCCCTAGTGTTGGGATTACAGGTGTGTGCCACCATGCCCAGTTTACAGTATCTTCTGATAAACTGAAGTGCTTAAATATACCATGAAATACCAGGATTTTTCATTATTTTTCATTTTCTGTGTCTTAGAAATTTTTGCCTATTCTGAGGATAGAGATCTTTGTATCTCCTAAATCAAATTTAAGGCAGATCTGGTCCACTATAAGTATTTTTCTTACAGTTGGGTACCCCCTTTTTTTAATAGCAAAAAAATTATTGGTACATTTTAGGCATACATCACAATAGACTATTATTATAGGGAATTTTCACCTGTACACAATAACAGTATTATATCATTCAAGATCTTAAAAACTGAAAAAGGAAACAGATCCTTGTATTCAATTAAAAGGAAGTTTGGTTAGTTCGATGGAGAGGTAATTAGAGACAAAGGTACTTTAATGTGACCATAACACATTGTGGTCTGTCTTATTATTATTTAAATGTAAAAATATCTTGGATTTTCTGATTTTCTTCATTTCTGCTTTTTGTTTTATAGATATAAGACCAATTCTGCTCAGCTGCTTGTTGAAGCTCGAGTTCAGCCTAATCCATCAAAACATGTGAGTATCTCCTTGAGGGAGTCTTCTCTGGATGCATATAGTTCTTGCTGTGGCTTATACTAATATCATTGAGAACCATCTTTGTCAGGCAGCATGCCCAAGATACTTGTTTCAGGTCTTGCATTTCTGTTACAGTTTGAAAAGTTTCAGGTAGGTATGTAGCTCAGTGGTAGAGCACATACCTAGCTTACTCAAAGCTGTGAGTTTCATTTCCAGTAACATGAAAAAAAAGTTACCTCATACATAGGCAGTAACTGACTGCTTGTCCTTGGGCCCTTTTTAGCCTTATTTTACCTCCTTTGAATTCATACAGCTTTCACTCCCTGTGTGTGTTGGTGTTTCCAAGATCACGGCATACTTTTGTGACGCTGATTGTGCCTTCCTTAGCCCAATGTTTGAACTCTGAGGAAGGGAATTTACCTTTAAGGACTCAGATCTAAGGTACCTTTTCACAAAGCCTGTTTTCCTGTGATCACTGCCTTCCACACTTAGATCTAATTATGTCTTTATACTCTTTTTGTTTGCTTGTGGCACTGGAGATGGAACCCAGGTTTCTACACTGAGCTAGCCTTTTTTTTTAGATAAAAGTTTCATGAAGTCACTGAGTTGCTTGGGCTGGGTGTAATCATCCTGCCTTGGCCCCCCAGAGTGGTAGGATTACAAGTGTGTGTCATCATACCTGGTTTATCTTTAAACTGTTTAGTGTATGATGTAGTGATTAAAACTCATCTTATTTCTTCTACTATAGGAACTGTAGCTTAACAGAGCATAGCAATTTCCTTTATATCTGGGAGATCAAAGAGCATTTGTTGAATACTGTTTGAGTGAGGGTTTTGTTAAAAGAGTTATTAGAAGAGAGAATTGGGGCTCAAATCACATACTTCTGTAACCTCTTAGAGAAAGATTTCCAGAAGCACACTGGATAAACATGAGAATACAGTCCTTTTCCTCAGCTTGTTTTTCTAGTGACCCAAAAAGAATCTCATGTAAATTTGTAAGTGCAGGCTGAGGATGCAAATCTGCTAGAGTATCTGCCTGCCAAGCATGAGGCCCTATGTTTAATCCCTACTGTGGGAAAAGGAAAAATGTATAAATGGACTTTCCTTTGGTTTATAGTTTTAGTCAGGGTCCCCAGAGGTTTTTGATCTTCCAGTTTATGTGGCATGGCATGGGTTCTGAAGTATTAGCTCTGTAGTCATTTGCCCACATGCTAGAAGAGTTTTTCACCTTTCCCCAAGTTATTTAGATATGGCATCCCTTTGCTGTGTTTAGGGTGAGGTGCAACATGGGAAAAGCTTCATGTTTTGTGGTTTGGGCATATTGATATGGAAAAACCAGTGTCCTTGATAAATTTTGGGGGGGGCAGCAGGGATCGAACTCAGGACCTTGCACTTGTGAGGCAAGCGGCACCATCAAGCTAAATTTCTGGCCCCAGTGTCCTTGATATGTAAAAACTGCAGTGTGTGATGCTTCTAAGAACTTTGTGTCTAGGTTTGTAGTTCTCATTGAGGGCTATCTCTTCTTTGTCGAATGGGGCAGTTAACAAAAGAAGACTCCCTAGCCTTTAAAAGAAGTTAGACTAAAGTGACCTCCAAGGGCCTTGACAGTTCTGAAATCCTGAATTTTAGTTTTCATTTCATCTTTCTGCCTCTCTGAATCCTAGATGTTCTGCAAGTCCAGCTCTGGTGCCACCTCCTTTAGGAAGCCTTCCTGGTATATGCTTTCTGCTAAGCATATAACCACCCCTTGGGACTCATAGTAGTTGGGCTGTGACATTTGTTGCAGTGTCAGGATCACCTTCCATGCACCCAACCGCAGCAAGGCACTCCTGTGGTCTTCACAGACTTGAAGTCTCCTTTTTTGGCTTAAATGGCTCTCGTCTTTCTTCAGGTCCCCACAGCCCATCCTCCTCACCACTGTGCAGTGTGTATGCAGTTTGTGCGGAAGGAAAACTTACTCTCTCTGGCATGTCAGCACCAGTTTTGCCGCAGCTGCTGGGAGCAGCACTGCTCAGTACTTGTCAAGGACGGCGTGGGTGTGGGTAAGTGCCACAGAACTTATAAAAAGCTGACATGAAATATCTTCTACTCTCCCTTCTGTGTGCTCTAGTGAGCTATTTTCATCTTAAGACTTAGAAGTTTTTGTTGTCAGAACTAGTGATTTCCAAATCCCTCTGTCCATACAGTGGTAGAATTTTACCCCTGTCTTCAGCAAAAGGAGAAAATTAAAGCTATTGTAAGATGGGCATGGTAGTATGCACATGTAATCCCAGTTACTCAGAAGGCAGAAAGATTGCAAGTTCAAGGCCAGCCTGGGAGACTTAGCAAGATCCTACCTCAAAATAAAAGAATGAATGAATGAATAAATAAATAAATAAGGCTGGAGATACAACTCACTGGTAGAGCACCTCTGGGTTCAATTCTCATTATCCTCCTTCCCCCCAAAAGCTATTATAAAAGTTTATCTTTTCACCTTTTCAACTGCCCCTTTAATCAGTTCCATATGTGGCAGCTATAACTCAGAAAACACCTGAGTTTGCTACTATTTAGGCAATATAACAAATAAAATTTGATGATTATATTATTTATGACTTAATGTTATTGAAACTAATTATCATTGCATTAATTGGTATCTGCAAAATCTCATTGTATTAATGATCACATGCACATAATTTTAAGTATCACAAAACTAAATTATTAGTCATGAAACTATGTAAAGAGTCAGGCATTGTGGTACATACCTGTAATTCCAGCACTCAGGAGGCTGAGGCAGGAGGTTTGTTTACAGTTCAAGGCCAGCCTTAGGATAGGTAGTAAAACCCTGTCTCAAAAAAAAAAACCAAAAACCTATATAGTGATTTTGTTATTTAGTGGTACTTTTGGTGTCAAGTATATATTCTGGGATAATACCTTCATTACATTACTATGAAAATGTAAATTTCTTATTTGAATAAATTTTTTTTCATTGAGGGTTTCTTATATAGAATCAGAATTTATTGGTTGAACTTCATGGGCAAGTGTTTATGTTTTGGGTTTTTTGTTTGTTTGTTTGTTTTTGGTACCTGGGATCAAACTTGGGACCTTGCACTTGCTAGGCAGGCGGTGGAACCACTGAGCTAAATCCCTGGCCCCTTATCTGTGTCTTCTGCAGTAAGATTGTCCATCGTTGTTTTTGTTCAACAGGAGTCTCTTGTATGGCTCAGGACTGTCCACTCCGTACACCAGAGGACTTTGTGTTTCCATTGCTTCCCAATGAAGAATTGAGAGACAAATACAGGCGCTACCTCTTCAGGGATTATGTGGAGGTACGACTAGTTCCTGTTTTTCTGCCCTCTGTCTGGACCTACCTTCCATCAGATGATCACCATAGTTTACTTTACAGATCAGGCTGCCTTTAGGTACTACTATTTTGTTTGGTTTGGTTGGTATGGGTAATCAACTCAGAATCTTGCGCTTGCTAGACAGGTGCAGCACCACTGAGGGCACCCTGGCCCTCGGTACTGCTCTTTGAAGAAATAGCTCCACAGCTTTTAAAAAATTTTAAAAACTACTAGCATGGTAGTAAAGAACATAAGCTATGGAATCATATACAGCTACAGTATGAATCGCAGATCTGTTGTTTCCTTGCTGTGTGACCCCTTGACTCATTAGTTTACCTCTCTTGTGTCTTAGTTTTCTTTTCCACAGAACAGACAAACATCCCTACTTTATACATAAATGCTTAAACAATTGTTATATGTCAGGGAATGAACACAGGTCAGGTATGTCTCAAGAGTTGCTATCATTTGGTTTGCTATGTAACTCAGGATAGTGAAGGGGTATTTCTTTTTAGCACTTTTGAAAATTTGTCCAGAGTTCCAGTATGGTCAGTTTTGGAGTCTTTTCCCTCTGTTAAGCTACCTGTCCAGTTTTGTTGATTCCATGTGGCATAATTTCCATCTTGGTTGTTTATGCCTAAGCTTAGTGGTTGATTTATGGTCTCACACACCTGCTGTTCTTTGTGCTCTTGGCTGATTTTGTTAAATTCCTGAGGATCAGTGAGCCCTTCAGAGCCACTAAAGACACAGCTGACTAGGCCGTGTTCCTTCCTAGCTTAGCTCCATATACACGTTTTTTTTTTCTTTTGTACCAGGAATCGAATTCAGGGCCATGCTTCCTAGGCAGGTACTGCACTGCTGAGCTACATCTGTACTTCATCTCACAGATAGTTGTGGGGGGGTCTTTTTTGTCCTTTTTTTTTTTTTTTTTTTTTTGTATTCGTTTTGTTTTGAGACAGGGTCTGTCAGCGTTGCTGAGGCTGACCTCAAACTCCTGAGCTTAAGTGACTCCTGACCCAGCCTCCCAGATAGGTAGGACTCCAGGTACACACCACTGCACCTTGCCCATAGATACAATTCTGTATTCTGCTTTTTAGTATAACAGTAAGTCATGCTAGTGAATTGCTACCTGGATTAATCCAAATATTCAAAGGTTCTTTTCAACATCTGGTCTTCACAACATCAGTCCTGAATTTGTGTAACCCCTTGCTGTAAGTCATTGTCTGGAAGAACAAAGCACTTGAGCAACCCGAGAAATCTGTCTTTGAGGCAGCAACTTGGGGATATCTTCATTGTTTCCCCTTGGTGTGTTCACAGAGTCATTACCAGCTCCAGCTGTGCCCTGGTGCAGACTGCCCCATGGTTATTCGGGTACAGGAGCCTAGAGCTCGCCGAGTGCAGTGTAATCGGTGCAACGAGGTCTTCTGGTAAGAGTGAGTGAGTGTTGAACAGCTCTGGGCTTTGTCCCGTCCTCCAAAACACCAGGACTGCTACTCTGTGAAAGCTGGGCTGGGTGGGGTAGGGGTGTGTGTGTGTGTGTGTGTGTGTGTCTGAGATGTGAGCCACTCTGCTCTGTCTTGAGTAGGCAGGTTTGTACCCTGCATCTCAGGTTTCATGAAGTATCTGTTAAGTGCTCAGACGGAGACAAGAAAGTGGCAGGGATTCTTAGAGAACAGTGTGTCTGTGGGTATCTACCTGCACAGATAATTTACATATTGTATTTAAAAGGAACAGCCTTTGCTGGCATGGTGATACATGCCTATATGCCTAGAAGTTGGGAGGCTGAGGCAGGAGGATCGCCGTGAGTTTGAGGCCAGCCTAAGCTCCATAGTGAGTTCAAGGACAACCTGAACTACATACTGAGACCCTGTCTCAAAAAAAAAAAAAAAAAAAGGTGAAGGGAGTACAGCCTTCAATGATTTACTCTTTTTCTGTTTTTGCTTTTCTTGGATAATTTTTATGAAACTATTCTAATCCTACTCAAGGTTCTACACCTACTGCAGGTTCATGTAACTCAGCAAGTGAGAATTGTTAGAGTTTACTGAAGGCTTACCAACTGACAGGTACTATCCTGATCACTTTCCCAGCATTATCATGACAGTATATGATTGGCTGTATTATCTTTGTGAGGAAGTCCAAGTTATCTAAGTGAGGAAATCCAAGTACAAAGTAAACCTGCTGGTAAATGGCATAATTTAGGTCAAGATCTGTTTTCCTAGTTGCACCTTCCTGGAAGATTCATGATTGGGTTTCTGAGAAAATTTATGGAAAATGATATGTGTGCATATCTCCCCTACCTTTTAAGACATTGTTGAGGGACTCTGGCCCACCAAAGGTTAAGAAAAACTAAATACTTTGTGTCCCTAAATTTGTTTTGTTTTTGTTTTTTGTTTTTTGGTACCAGGGATCAAACTCAGGTCCTTGCATTTGCAAGGCAGGCAATGGAACCATTGAGCTAAATCCCCGACCCTTAAATTTTGCTGTGAAAGATGTAATAGCACTTATTTTCAGGGGATGCCTTATTATTTCATATACAACAATATATTTATTCATTTATCCATGTAATGAAATACAGTCATGACATCTTCTGGAACAAAGTCATAACTCTCCAAACCCCAAATTCTGTGCTGAATTTCTTACAACTCCATTTCCTGTAGAATCATTGGTACAAATCTCTCAGTAGAGCAGTCCATAAACAGAACCCTCCTTAAATGAGCACTTTTTTTTTTTTTTTTTTTT
>NW_022900949.1:41052811-41072143 GCF_012274545.1 Fukomys damarensis
CTTTTTTTTTTTTTTTTTTTTTAAGACAAGGTAACACTCTGTAATACAGGTTGGCTTTGAACTCACTATGTAACTTCAGCTGGCCTTAAAGTTGCAGAGATCTTCCTGCCTCAGCCTCCTATGTGCTGGGATTACAGGCATGCACCACCATGCCTGGCGTAATTGAGTACTTCTTGTCCATGTGGTCTGCTCATAGTATATTGGCAACATAACTTTCAGTGATTTTCATCCCATGAATTCTTCACCCGAGTCATGACCTCTTGCAGGCTAGGCTTCACAAAATTTCCACTAAAGATTTAGAAGACAAGAATGGTGCTGGGCGTGGTGGCACACACCCTGTAATCCTAGCCCTTGGGAGGCTGAGGCAAGAGGATTGCCACAGGTTTGAGGCCTGCCTGGGCTACATAGTGAGTTCAAGGCCAGCCTAAACTATATAGCGAGACCCTGTCTCCAAAATAAAAAGAATAGCAAAAAAAAATGATGAAAATTAAGAATAATCTACACAAATGTGACAAAGACTTGCAGACACTAAAATTCAGAAAACGTTTATTTCACATGAGTGCATTAAATATGTTCCATTGCAGCACATGACATGTTGAATTATGAAGATTCATATTAGATACAGCCATGTCCATTTATTGTCAAGTGCACATATTATTTGTACATTGTATCTGCACTCCATTTGGTCATTAGGTAGTAAGTCTCAGGTTCATCTGTTTAGGCATTTACCTCTTCTCCAAAGGCACCCACTTTGGTATTTACAGGTACTTAATTATAACTTAAGTTATTTATTTTAAGTATTAATGTCAATGGTATTACTTGTTTGTGTTTATTTTTATTTCATTTTTTGGTACCAGGGATTGAACTCAGGACCTTGTGCTTGGCAGGCAGACACAACACCACTGAGCTAAATCTCTGGCCCCTGTATTTAATTATATATTAATATTATAATTCAGCACAACTGTCATATCTTGGCAACAGATACACTAACTGGGGTTTTTCTTTTGGGGTAGGCTTATATTATGAGCACTGTGAAAAATCATGCTAGGGCTTATTTTCCATTTAGGTCTTATTTTGGGGAAATATGGTAGTTGCTCTTCACCCTTTGTCCCATATTATGAATTTTCCCTAAGACTCTTTGGCTAGCTGCCAGAGTACTTTGCTATCCACAAAGTACTATTAGCTTGTTTGCTTTTTGGTTTCAAATACCAGATGTCTCATGACCTGCAGATTCCACATGTTCTGATTTTTGTGTATCTTTGTATACATCTGGCTGGGGGTAAAGTGAGGCTTCCAAAAGTGAATCTCAGTCCTGCCCTTTGTCTGAGTCAGAGAACATCCTCTCACAGTAAGTCTCCATGCCCTCACAGAGCTGAGCTCAATGTTGGAGTGTCACTCAGTGATGGAGTGCTTTCTTAGTGTGTTCAAGGCCGAGTTCAATCAACAGCACTACAAAAAAAGAGAAAATAATAATAAAATTAAACCAAAAATCTGGCTCCTCTGTTTGATACCCTTTCAGGGATGATTCAAACCATATAACATCTTTTAACATTTTATTTGGACACGTTGAGAGCATGTTTTAGAGGAGCTCAGGTTGAAGAGACATTTATACACTATTTCAGTATAATCCTGGGTAAGTAAAGGGCTTGAGAAGAGACTTTGCCTCTAATTCAGGATAATCTGGCTTGGACAAGAAGAAAATTTAAAATATAGACCCTGGTTTAACCAGTGTTTGAATGTTTTTCTTTTCCAATTTTAAGTTTCAAGTGTCGTCAGATGTATCACGCCCCCACAGACTGCGCCACAATCCGGAAATGGCTCACGAAGTGTGCAGACGACTCTGAAACGGCCAACTACATTAGTGCTCACACTAAAGACGTAAGGACCATATCTTACCTGTCATGGATCTGCCCGCAGTATTGCTGCCCGGGGCCCTGCCCTGGTGATTTAGTATCTGAGAGCAGAACACAGGGAGCCCCAGAGCTTTTGCTGTCAGCTGTGGACACACATCCAAACTTGGTAGAATTTGCAGCAACTTAACATAGGATGCATTGGGGTGCATTTATTATAATAAAATGGTAAACTACTTGAAAAGTTTGACCAAAAGGAGAACTAATTAGAAGAAAACTAGTTTTATTGAACACCTACCAGGCTTTAACAGCCCTCGGAAAAGGGGATGGTTACTGTCATACCTGATAAATTGTAAGATCTGCCTGGTTCTCATTTTGCACCTTCCTGTGGGAAAGCAGGGCATGCAATCTTGCGGGGGGCCACTGTGCCCTCACCGAGTCCATACACTCCGCAAGCACAAGCTGTGACCATGATACCATTAAACATTGCCTGCTTCATGGCAGTGAGTCTTAGCGTCAAGCTAGCCTCAAATTGCTGCCTGGGTTACCTGGTCTTTCCCAAGTGAAAGAGTGGAGCCTTAGAGGTAGTTTCCAATGCCCTTTTCTGAAAGCAAAAGTCCACAGTCTGACCAGAACTTAATCCCTTGTGATTCTGATCTCTTAGGCTTAATCTGAGCAGCTTCATGGCAGGGACAGATGGTAGAAGATGTAGTGGGGCTCAGCTTCTACTTGAATTGTTTCAAAGCCAAACATGCTGACCTCATTTCCTTGAATTGCTGTTCCAGCCTCAGCGACCTGCCACATTTAAGTGAGATGTTCCTCCCCAGACGTGCTCGCACGATGAGCTACTAGGCACTGGTGCCAGGAGCTTTGTGTAATTTGTCTTAGAACCAGCCTGATGGTGCGTGAGCCTAATGGCACCCTTCTGTCTCCTCAGTGTCCCAAGTGTAACATCTGCATTGAGAAGAATGGAGGCTGCAATCACATGGTGAGCAGAAGCCTGTACACTTTGCATGTATGACATGGAGACTTTGGTCAGCGTGCCCTTAATGTGTTCTCTTCTGTTTCCCTCTGACAGCAATGCTCCAAATGTAAACACGGTGAGTCCCAGGACTGGTGCTTAAGGCCTAATGGCACGGTCTGTGTAATCTTGTGTTTAGGTCTCCACAACGCAGTTTAAAGAAGAATGACAGCTGGGCATGGTCACCTGTGTATGTAGACCTATATCCTTAGGAGACTGAGGAAGGAGGATCACTTTTCATAGGATGTCAAGGCCAGATTGAGCAACATAGTGACACTTGCCTCTGGGGTGAAAAGCATGTGGTAGTACACACCTGTAATACCAGCTGCTTGGGAAGCTGAGACAGGAGGGTTTGTGAATTTGAGTCCAGCCTGGGTAACTTAGTGACTTTAGCAAGACCCTGTCTCAAAAAAGGCTAAGGAAGAAGCTCAATGTAAAGGACCAGGGTTCAGTTCCTTGTACTCAAAAACAAATGAGAGAGAACAAGTACTCCATTATCCTCCTCATTCCTTGTGCCTGAGAAGCTTCCCATGTGCCCTCCCCCAGTCACAATCTCCCTGTCTTTATACACCCAGAGTCAGTTATGATCCCTTGCTGCTATGTAATTACACCACTTAGTTGAGCAAGTCTGAGACATGTATTGACTATTTATTTATTTTATTTTTGGTACTGGGGATTGAACTTGGGCCTCTGTGCTTGTGAGGCAGGCAGCGGCACCACTGAGCTAAATCCCTGGCCCTTGACTTTAAAATAGGAAAAAGCAAGCTGGTTGTGGTAGTGCGATCCTGTAATCCTAGCAATCTGGGAGGCTGAGACAGGAGAATTGTGCAAATTCGAGCCTATCCTGAGCAGTTTAGATAGCGGTACTGTCTCAAAATAAAAGATAAAGGGCTGATGTTCAGCTCAGAAAAGGAAAAGGAGTAAGTATAACAAGTGTAATCTAGGTGATTAGAGAGGGCAATGTTAACACTGTTCGATGAATGTCTCTAGGAAAAGAGAAGCTGAATGACGTCTAGGTCTCTGTTTTCCTCAAACTTTACAAGAGTCCCTTTTAGAAAGTCATTTGCCAATTTAAAAGAATGAATCATGGGAAATAGGGTTTACCACTAGCAGAGTTTCTGGCAGAGACAGCTAACAAGGGTCAGGTTTGTCAGGTGTAGGGTGAGAGGCTCTGCCTCTGAAGAGTTGAGGGATTTGGCGCCATACAACACAGCCATGCATGCTTCTGTTTGTGTATCCACAAGTGCTGATATTGGACCTGCTGAGAACCCAGCCCTCTGCTGGATGTCCAGGAGATTTCTAAAGAGTTCTGTTAGGTCATCCTTCTAGAGCAGGATCTGTTTATCCCAGAACTGTGCATGATCCCTTTCCATTAGACTGTATTGCTGATGTATGGCGTCCTTAGGGGGGATCTTTAGCTTTTCTTCACTGTAGAATCAGAGTCATAATTCTGATAATGACTGTTGGATATATGTGGTTTTCATAGAAATGTGTAGCTTTGTTTTGTTTGATACAAATGCTATATAGTTCAGGTTGGTCTTGAACTCACTATTTAGCACAGGCTGGCCTTAAACTCATGGTGATCCTCCTGCCTCAGCCTCCATGTTCTTTACATAAAAGGATAAATGCCTTTATTTACAGCTTCATTTATGAAATTATTCTTAGGTTGTGAGGGTGGGAGGTAGTCAGGAGGTGGTTTTATAGATGGTGTGTTCTAGGTGACTAGGTGGGGCTCATTTGGACAAATTTTTGTTGCAAGGCATTGACCCAGACCAGTGATCTTGTACAGTAAGTATCTATTAATTTTGTAAGGCATACAGCACATGGAGAGTATCTATAGATCATTGTCAGCAAAGACAGGGAATAGGGATAGTGAGGTGTTACAGGGATAAACATATACATTTCCTCTGGGGGAAAAATAAAGGGGAAAAAAAAACCTTGGGAAGGTCTGGCTAGCTGACTCCCCTGCAGCAGGCTCTGTTTATCCCACTGCCTTTTCTATGCATGAGGTTGTCTTGTATGTATAAATAACTCATCATCTGTTCTGTGCAGACTTCTGCTGGATGTGCCTAGGTGATTGGAAGACTCATGGTAGCGAGTACTATGAGTGCAGTCGGTACAAGGAGAATCCTGACATTGTCAACCAGAGCCAGCAAGCCCAGGCCAGGGAGGCCCTCAAGAAGTACTTGTTCTATTTTGAGAGGGTAGGTGTTCTGCCTTTCTGCATTGTACTCTTTCTCCAGTTGGCCTGCTGAAGTGAGGTAACTGGGGTAACTGGTAGCCAAACCAGCTGTTGCACATAGAAGGCTGTGATTGGAGCTCCTGCAGCAGCCCTGGGTGCTGTCTCTGTAGATCTGGCTTTCAGATCAGGGCAGTCACAGTTGATGAGAAAGGACCTGATACTCACCCTGGTTGAGTGATGGATTGAAGGACAGACAAGGAAAGTTAAAAGAGTCTATGCCAGCATGCCTATCCTGAATTCTTGAGTGGATCTCTGTCCCTTCCCAGGATGCCTGCACTTTTATCCATCCTTCTCTGCTTTGTAGTGGGAAAATCACAACAAAAGTTTGCAGCTAGAGGCCCAGACATACCAGCGGATTCATGAGAAGATTCAGGAGAGAGTCATGAACAATCTGGGGACTTGGATTGACTGGCAGTACCTACAGAATGCTGCCAAGCTCTTGGCCAAGGTATCTACCACCTCACTTTTTGATCCCCAGTTCCAGGTGGGGCCCCCTGTCAGATGCAGACCTCTGAGGGTGAGAGAGGCCTGTCTTTCTCTTGGGGAATTTGGTACCATACAACTTAGCCGTGCATGCTTCTGTTTGTGTGTCCATATGTACTGGTGCTGGACCTGCTGAAGCCCCAGCCTTCTGCTGGTTGCCCAGATTTCTAAGAGTATTTCATTGTCTGCTGGGAAATTATAGTTCTTTTCTTTTTCTCATCTCTGCATCATTCAAAGGAAAATATGAGATTGTCTTTGGACATGTGTTAAGATAGATGTGTGGACTCTGATGTCCTCAAGAGGGAAAAGTCATGAAGTAGCTACAGTTAATTAATGTTTTAAAAAGGAACTATGGGTGTTTGGTGTGGTGTCCTCTTTCAACTTGGCTTCATATAGAGCCAGGCTAATTTGTATGGCAAGGTAAGAATTATAAAAGACACATGTTGGATGTATTTTGGTTAGAATCAGACACAGGTCCCTTTTATTCTCTCCTGTTGCAGTGTCGATACACCTTGCAGTACACCTACCCATATGCATACTACATGGAGTCTGGCCCCAGGAAGAAGCTGGTAAGATAAAGCAACCCTCTGTTCTGTTTTGTATGTTCTTAGGTATCCTTGTCTACTATCACTTTGCAAGACAGCAGGGACCTGTCTCTGATCGCTGGGAGGGCAAAATTAAAACAATCTAGCAAAGCATCATGGCATGTACCTGTAATCCCAGCTACTGGAGAGTCAGAGCAGGAGGCTTACTCATTGAACACCAGCCTGGACAATTTAGTGAGATTCTGTCTCAAAATAAAAAGGAATGAGAGTATAGATCATTTAGTTCAGTAGTATAGTACTTGCCTAACTCATGTGAGGCCCTGGGTCCAATTCCCAATACTGCGAAAAATGAAAACTGTCCAATTGCCGAATTCTGTTTCTGCTCTAGGAATCTCCAAAATAGATCTCAGGTACTGTCATTTTGTTTCAAGTAAGGCAGATTGATCTCAGCTCTTGAATAATGATGTTTAAAGCACAGTCAAGTGAAAGGGTTATGGCCACTTAGAAGATCCATGCTTGGGAGTACATTGATTATGCATAGCCCTAAGTTACAGTTAAACCCACCCCCCACCCTGCTGGTACTGGAGATTGAACTCATTGCCTTCAGACTAAGTTACAGCCCTAGCCCTTTTTATTTTTCATTTTGACACAGTTACACAAGCTAGGCTAGACTCAAAGTTACAATCCTTGTGCCTCAGATTCTGGGGTAGTTGGGATTACAGATGTGAGACACCACACCTGGATATAGTAAACTTTTTTATTGCTTTAATTTTTCATTTTATGTATGGGTTATTTCCTGCTGATTCTAAAGTAATTCCCATTTATTGTTCAGATGTTGGGAAATACAGCAAAGCATTTACACCATCCGTAGTCCCACTATAAGGAAATAATCACTGTTAGCATTGTGCAGACTTTTCTTTTTGTTTGCTTTGATTTTGATTTTGGTTTTGGTTTTGGTTTTTTGAGACAGAGTCTTGCTTTATATTATAGTTCATGCTAGCCTCAAAACTCTGCGATGATCCTCCTACTTGAGCCTCCCAGGTACTGGGATTACAAGCATGTGCCACCAATGCCCAGTTTAGGATTGTTCTCTTCAGTGGCTTTAAATTCTTCTCCTTTGGTGGCAGATGGCAAATGTGACCTTGCCATTTGGCCATGCTCTTTGGGTAGACTTTTGTTTGGATCTCGTTTTCTGGCTCTAGGAGTAGGGAATGGTGTGCTCTCTGAGGAAAGTGTCAGGGCTGTCTGTAGCTCATGCAATCCTGAGGTGCTGCATGTGCCCTCCCATCTGCAGGCCCTGCCCATATATAGCCCCCTCTCCTTTTGACCCTTTGCTCTCCCCATACAGTTTGAATACCAGCAGGCTCAACTGGAAGCTGAGATTGAAAACCTCTCATGGAAAGTGGAACGTGCGGACAGCTATGACAGAGGGGTAAGTGCCTGTTCTTGTCTGGCAGATGAGAGGGGACTAGCACTGTAATAAGTGACAGGGAGTTGGCATGTAAATTGTAAGCTGCTGCTAATGGAGGTAGGAAGGGCAGTGCTAGGCTTTCTTGTAGCCCTTGGCATGGTAGATGGCTTTGGTTTTTCCCTGCTCCTAGCACTGATCCATGCAAGCACTCATCTTGCTTCCCTCGTATAGGACTTGGAGAACCAGATGCACATAGCAGAGCAGCGAAGGAGAACCCTGCTAAAGGATTTCCATGATACTTAAGTCGGAACATGGATGTGCCGGGGTGAAGATGTGGCTCCAAGGTCTCCCGGCGGCCATACTGCATGCTGCAGGCTCTGCCTTTTACAACCCAGGTTGCAGCCAGGGCCCCACTCCTGAGAGACATTGGCAGCACATCTCTTAGTTGATTTCTGTTTTCTTCTCATCTTTTGCTTTTTGTTTCTACCAGGGTAGAGGCCATGTTGGTTTGACCTCTTTTCAGGACTTTTAATCCCCCCTGGATGGTTGTTGGGAGGGAGGGAATGTTTTTTTCTGAATGGCTATTAATAGAATTAGATCATTACAACTTATGTAATTTTCAAAGGTTGTATAATTATTAAAAAAAAAAGGCAAATAATAGGATAACGCAACGCCCTTTTAAAAAATAAATTGGCATTGGAGTGTTTTCACCTCTAGCTATTTTATTTAGAATGTAACATATACTGCCTAGCCATCCTGCCTCAGAATGTCTGCCTCTGCTTTCCAGCTTCACGTGTTTGGCCACAGCTAGAGTCTCAAGGGAGGAGCATGGGTGGCAGATGGTGGGGACGGACTGAGTTAGCCTGCATGACAGGCATGGAGCACAGGGAATCACATAATGCCTCCTGCCTTTCTTGGGCAATAAAGAGAAAGAACAGAGTCTCCTTTCTGTGGGTTCAACTTTGTTCTTGAAGGTAAGGGTTACCTGGATCTGGCTACTGAGGCCAGAACCTATTGTAGTTTTAGTGGGCTTATAGCCCTCCAAACAGGGGACAGTGGTTCAGCATGGTGCTTCTTTTTGTCTCAAGTTAGACATCCAATTTTGAAGGAAATTATTGCCCAAAGTATATGTACTGCCAAAGCGAGCACAATTGTTGCCCAAAGTAAATTTGCTCTACCTTTATCCCTCCTTTTATGTCAATATCAAATGGCATAACTCTGACCGGGGTCACATGTGGCCATACCTGACACTGTCTTGCTGCACTTCTCGTAAATATCAGATTCAGAGTTCAGCATGGCCCCTCTAAGGGCATTGGCCTTACTGGCCCAGGGACTTGGTTTGCACAAGTTGTTTTTTTTGGTTACTGATAGTATGTCTAGGAGCAGGAGTATAGGGTGTGCTTCCCCTTGCCTGTTTCCACTTGCTAGAGAACCCAACCTTGAAGATCTGGGAGTCTGAGGCCAGAAAAATAATTTTGTGGTGCCTGTTCTGTACAAGGAGGGGCTAGCCAGAGAAAAGACTAGGTTTTGCACAGCCAAGTACAAGGGAGCAAGTAGTTTGCCTGGTGTACAATCTGTCTTGAATCAGGTCCTGTGAGCCTTTGAAGTTTGATCTCTGGGGTTTCTGTGGATTTGTGCAGTGCCTCCACTCTGAGATTAGCAGAATTATACTTGATGGGGCCTCCTTGACCTCTTGGAGAGCCTGTGGAGAAATCTGTGAATATTACAGTGGAAATTTTTTTATACTCTCACAACTTCACCTTCACTCAGCAATTTCCCAGGTATCTTGTAAGGTGTAAAACTGAGTCATTCTTGAAGACAGCTATAACTCCCAAGAGACATGGCCGGCTGCAGGTTCCTTTTGTTCCCCTCAGGTTTTGTTTCCAAAAGCAAGAGGGACTGTGAGGTGGATTGGGAGAACAAGTTCAGAGCCTGGCAAATGAGCCTAGCATGTGAACACAGAGCGCCTGCTGCAGGGCCCTGGGTTGGTATGTGAATGTTCTTTTTCACATGGAATATCCAGGCATCCACAGCCTGTGCCTCTCCATCGAATCCTTTCTGTGGCATTGCAGTGGTACAGCTCAGCACATTAAATCACATTGTGGGTATTTTCTGGACTGCACAGCTGCCATCTTCTGTACTTAACATCCATCTGTGACCTTGATCACTGGAGCTGCTGGGGATTCCGTGTCCAGACTGTGGCTGGTAGTGCTTGACCTGTGGAAAGCTTCCTTTTGTGCCTCAGTGGCTGTCCTTTGTTAACATCATCAGGAGGATGGGAAAGGTCAGGCACACTTTTTTTTTTCCCCTGCAAAGGGTAGAAGAGAGACAGTGTTTTAAGAAATGATCATACCTGATTTTCTTCAAAGAAAAAGTTTAGGAAATGTCATTGCTCAAAGTTGAGTGGTTTATTAAAAATAAATTAAGTTTCTGATTATAAAAATATGTGTACAGTCTTTCTTGAAAGGGCCTAAGTATTCCCCTGAGCCCCTTGAAGGGTCTGGCCAGTGAGCATTAGATGAGGAGCTTCTTGTCACTTGACACCACCCCGCTTCCACTGGCTACTCAGCTCTGCTTTTCTTCCTTTCCTGTTTGTCTGGGAGAGCACCTATGTGTTGTTCTTGCAGAAGGAAGTAGAGTATCTCAAGTTTTATACAGACCTCTGGGCCCTACAAACACATGGAAACATGACGGGGGAGGGGGCGATCATGGCTTTATAGGCCCTGGGGGTTATAGAGACAGCTTAGGAATTTACAAGATTCGCTTACAGTGGCTGCCCACAGAGTGAAGTGTGAAAGAGTGTAAAATGTCTGAGTGCGTGATGTGAATCTGAAGAGTCCAGTCAAAGGCCTGGAGCTCAGTGTGGTATTCTGTGTGAGTACGTATGAGGAGGCTGAAGGGTCAATGCTGGAGGCTGGAGAGTGCACTGGGCACCAGGGAGGATATCCAAGGTGAAAGTAAAAAAGTCTGGAGTTCCTCCAAAGAAAGCAGAAGCAATCCTTCCTTCATTTATCTTTTATACCATACTGACAATAATCCTTCTTAGGGTGGGTCTTCCACTCAGAATCAAGCTGAGCCAATTTAGTTGGGTATTAATTACTGCACTTGAGGCAATCAGTGGTTCTGGTGATAACCCAGAACCTTCAGATTGAACATTCCCATCCCTTTATGTATTTGTTTTGAAACAGGATCTTTTAACACTAAATTGCCTGGGCTGGGTTCAGACTTCTGATCTTTCTGTCTCAGGCTCTCAGAGTGCTGGGATTACACATGTGTGCCAAAACACCCAGCTCGAAACTGAAGTAGTTGGAATTGAATCCTCAAAGAAAAGAACGGGAATTAGGTCTTGGGTTCTGTTCCCCAACATATGTGTTGGGGAATGTGGCTGGTGAAGTGAGAGGCTACTTGTGTGAACTTTACAGCAGTGGTAGACACAGTGGCACAGGCCTGTAATCCAACATTCTGAGAGGCTGAGACAAGAGGATCCCAGGTTTGAGGACTACATAGACCCTGTCTCAAAAACAAAAAAAAAACTCCACACCTCCTCCTCTTTGGGCCTCGGTGTGCCAAGTGCCATACTCAGCACTTGAGTACATATAGTGATAGGCAAGAAGACACAAGGGCTCTACGCTCAAGCCTTCAGTCCAAGAAGGACACAGAATTTGTTTATGGGGGCAACAAGGACCACTCAAGCACAGGACCACCCCTACAGATTAGTGGGTGGGAATAGTACTAGGGCCATTTGCACATATGGTGATTCTCAGAAGGGCTGAAAGAATACAGCACACAATAGAAAGTCTGGACAAAGGACTACTCAGCCCCCAGTGGTTCATGCAGCAACAACCCAAGCAGTGAGTGTATGCTAGGCTCTATTTTGCCTATAGGATACTGATTAGCCAGTCCAATGCCTATTCCTTCAAGACAGTTACATACCCAGTTAGTCTTTGACAGCACACTGTCATTGTCCACAGTACATAGCTGTTTCAAATGAGAAATGGCATAGTGGTGCAGACATGTAGTCCTAGCTAATTGGGAGACCTAAGCAGGAGAAGCACTTGTGCACAGGAGTTTAGAGCTAACCTGTACAATGTAGCATTATACCTATAATCACAGTATTCGGGGTGCTGAGGCAGGAGGATCACTAAAAGGCCAGCCTAAACTACAAAAATAGACTGTCTGCAAAACAAAAAGTCCTCATCTCAAAAACAAAAACTAACCCAAGGGCTGGGGATTTAGCTCAGTGGTGCCACTGCCTGCCTCACAAGTGCAAGATCCTGAGTTTGAGCCCCAGCAGCAAAAATCAAACATGCTTGAAGTTCTAGCTCAACGCATGGCACAGGCCCTAAGATTATAGTCCAGTCTCTGATGTTGCTCATGGATGAAACATCTCAGATAAGAAAGTTAGTGTTACAGAACTGTATGGCTCTGGATTTGTAGACTGCAGCATAGGGAGGCATTTGTGCCCTCCTATATGTAGAATGCTGTTTTTATTCATGACCACCAGGAACAAGTACGAGAGGTCTTACAAGAGTTGGACATGGAGATGTCCCCCATCCATGCCTTACAACAAGACCCTCTAACCCAGTGGTGGGAACCTCTAGGATCTACCTGGTGCTGGTGCTGGGTGGCTCTCTGATGCTGCAATGGAAGTGGGGTTGGTGATTATGTGTTCCTTGTATTCCTTTTCTGGGCTCTGGCACGAGGGACAGCCTTGTGTGCCATTCGCAAGAAGCAGCAACACCCTAACTTTTGAAATGGCGGATGTAGGAAACCACTGTGAGATGTGTTAAACCCCAGGCATCTGAGGACATCAGAGAGCACATGACACAATTCTGTCATTTAGAGGTGCATGACATACTTTGTTGTTATAATAAATCAGCATTGGTGACTGCACATACAACATGGCTATGCAAGGTCTCATGTCTCTTTTGTCTTACTGTGTCTCAGAAAAGCTGACAGAGACACACAGCTCTTGAGCTCTGGAGCTGCAGCTCCAACTCTCATGTTCTGATGCTGGAAATAAAAGTTTGTTCCTGCTTTTTTGTGGTATCTGCTCCATGTGTGTTCTTTTCTTTTGAAACATTGCCTGACTGGACCTCCCTTCAGCCCATTGGCTCTGAAAAGCAACAAGAATAATTCAGCTGAATATAAGTCATAGATAGGATGGATAGAAGGGGTGAGTTCAAGAGAATAAGGAAAGATTTTGTAGTGAACTAAGTATAGTTTTAAGGCTAGAGGGGAGCAGGGATTTAGTTCAGTAGCACCACACCTGCCTTGCAAGCACAAGGTCCTGAGTTCAGTTCCCAGTACTGAAAGAAAAGACAAAAGAAAAAAAAAAGGCTAGAGGAAAATAGTATTTGCATTTATTAGTATCATAAAATCATGATGGGTGTGGTGGCATACGTTGAGGAAAATAGTATTTGCATTTATTAGTATCATAAAATCATGATGGGTGTTGTGGCATACGTCTGTAATCCTAGCACTCAGGAGGCTGAGGCAGGAAGATTGCTCTGAGTTCAAGACCAGCCTGGGCTACATAGTGAATTCCAGGTCAGTCTCAACTACATAATAAAACCCTGTCTCAAAAAACAAAACAAAAAAAAATTATGAGGTCCTTGGTAAAATTGTGAATTGTTTCTATTGTACTAACAATTTAAAGCCGGGTGTGGTGATGCAACACCACTCAGGAGGCTGAGGCAGGAAGATTGCTCTGAGTTCAAGACCAGCCTGGGCTACATAGTGAATTCCAGGTCAGTCTCAACTACATAATAAAACCCTGTCTCAAAAAACAAAACAAAAAAAAATTATGAGGTCCTTGGTAAAATTGTGAATTGTTTCTATTGTACTAACAATTTAAAGCCGGGTGTGGTGATGCAACACTGTAATCCCAATGCTAGAGAAGCTAAAGCAGAAGTAGCATAAATTCAAGGCCAGCCTGGACTACATGGTGGAATGCTAAATCAAACAAATGAAAGTTGAGACTTCTGTCCTACCTAGAGTGAATTAAAGACAAGGTGAGATAGGCATGGTGAAACTCTTGGGAGGCTGAGGCAGGAGGATCATAAGTTTGAGCCCATCCCATGCAATATCGTAGCCCCTGTCAAAAATAAAGATCTGGAGTCTCAGGGAAGGTGGCAGAGTGGTGAACAGCAAAAACAGCTTCTCTGAGGTTTGGTGTCCAGTTCCTGGAATATTGTAATGTGAGGAAGAAGAATTGGTCCCTGGGACCTAGCAAGGATCTGAAGTGAGAATTGAAGCCCACAAGGAGAGCAAAGAGACTTCAGTGAAAAAGGAGGCAGCAAACAATGCTTTCTTCCTGAGTCTAGATTCACTATGTGAGAAGGATGACTTGAACCTGAAGACAGAATATGACTACTGGTGACCCCACAGAAACATATCTGTGGAATGGAGCAGTGGATACAGTGGACTGCAGTGGCTGAGTTATTTGGGTTCCGATGTCCCCTAGGAGAGGACAATTGGCTGGTAGCCATCTTAGAGAGGGCTCAACTGAGATCAGAACTCAGTGGAGCTACAGGCTAGCTCCCTCAAAATGAAGTGGAACTGAGGTCGAGGAGGTGGCACATGGGGTGTTAAGCCAGCAGGATTCACATGGGAAGTACAGGCTGAACAAAATGGTTTTGAGCCTCAAAGCCAGAAACCAGCCTGAGATTCAAAACTAAAAGTGCTAGCTTGCTGCAATTATCTACTACCCTGCTATAAATCTACAGCTGGCTTGTCGGGATTAATCAACCTGGATCTGGACTTTGTATGCACTCCTTGTCTACCAGTGACATCAGAGACATGGCTGTGAAGTGGACCTTTTTTTTTTTTCCTTGTGCTGGGGATTGAACTCGGGTTCTTGCACTTGCAAGGCAGGTGGCAAAACCACTGAGCTAAATCCCTGACCTTTTTTTTTTTTTTCTTGTTTTTGTTTTGTTTTCTTTTTTTCTCTATTCTTGTTTTTATATAAGTGTGAAAAGTATTTGTAGTTTCTTGTTCTGTTCTTGTTTTTATTTCTTACTTCTCTTTCCCTATCTTCTTTACTACATTTGCAAGTTTGTGTAATCTTCCTTTCTTCTCCAGCATTGCTTCTAATCTCTTCCTCTTCTTCTATTTCTTTATTTTTTCCCCCAACCTCTCTAAATTTCCTCCCCTCAGGGTAAAAATTGCCATACTGAGGGCATATTTACTGTATATAATTTTCTGGTTGGTTTTGGATTTTGTTACATTACCACAAATCTAGTTCATATGGTTAAAGGTGGCAAATTAATAGTTAGCACAGTTTGGCATTTTCTAGACTGTATTGGATGCTAACATTATTGCTGATTATACTACTTTAGCCAAGATGACAGTTGTTCTAATTGGTTGTTTTTCCTGGTTTACCAAGACTGAGATTGCATAAGGGTCATAAACGATACTACCGGCCAGTGCCAAAGAACCAGGGTCTAGGTCAAATAGGCAACAATTTCTCATCCCCAATAAATTGAAGAAGTAGAATCTTGCAACAGACTGAAAACCCATAAGCCAGCTATACCTGGAAGACATCTCTAAGAAGTAGTCATTTCCTAAGAGTTCTAAATACTTGCAATAAAGTTACTTGCCATAAGCAATTTACAAGCATCAACCCAGGAAATAAGGTTAAAAAAAGAATAATAAAATGAAAAAACACTTAAGCAAGATGCAACCCCAAACTTACAGCTCACCAAAGGCAAACCCAGGAGGAAAAGAGGTGGAACAATTCAAAAGCCACCCACCTGGACTCTGAAGTGGTAACAGTGAAAGTAACAAAGCAGATAAATGAAGCTCTAGAAAAAAAAGCAGAAATAATCTCTCAGATAACTACAAGGATGGTGACCATAATGAAAGATATGACTAGTGACTATAGGGCAGATACAGATTTTTTAAAATAATAATGTGAAATAGGAAGAAATATTGTAGGGGAAGTGGGAAGGGTAGGGCAAAGGAAATACAGGACAAAAAATATGAGAAAAGGAAAAAATGGTAAAGTCTTTTTAAGTAGGGGAGGGTGGAGGAGGTGGAGGGAGGGCCGGGGTATGGGGAAAAAATGAGAAGCAACATCTGTCATGTAAGGGTACAAGATCCCAATGATGAATGTAATGAGATCAGTCGCAACTACATAGTGAGACCCTATCTCAAAAAACACAAAAATAATAAGATTGATCAGTCAGTGAAAAAGCAAGAGAGCACAGACAACATAAAAAAAAAAACCTGTTCACAGAAGTAATGGCAGAAAACTTCCCAAGCAGGGAAAAACAATTTTACATACAGATAAGTGAGGCATACAGAACTCCAATTACCCATGATTAAAAAAAAACTACACCATGTATAATTTCCAGAAATTCAACACAAGAACAGAATGCTAAGAGCTCTTAGAAAAAAGAAACAAACCCCCTGTAAAGGAAAGACCTTCAGAATCATAACAGACTTTAACACACTCTCAAGACAAATTTGAAGTGTTTCTAGCCCTAAAAGAAAACAGTCTCCAACTCACATTGATGTACCCCATAAAACCATCTTTCAGCCGGGCATGGTGGCACACACCTGTGATCCCAGCACTTGGGAGGCTGAGGCAAGAGTATCACTGTGAGTTCAAGACCACCCTGGGCTACATAGTAAGTTCCGGGTCAGACTCGACTACATAGTGAGACCCTGTCTCAAAACAAACAAACAAACAATAAATAAATAAAACCATCTTTCAAGGGGGCCAGGATTTAGCTCAGTGGTGTCATGCCTGCCTGGGAAGTGCAAGGTTCTGAGTTCAATTCCCAGCACCACAAAAACAATCTGAAAATTGGTTGAGAAATAAGATGCCTCATGACAAAGAACACCTCAAGAAATTCATGGCCATAAAACCAGCACTCCAAAATGTTCAGAAGGACATTCTAGAAATAGATAATGAGGACTACAACTCCTTGAACCTCAACAGATGAATCCACTAGACAAGGCAATTAGAGCAGGAGAAAAGAACCAACAACAGAAAAATAACATGACAAGGATAAATCGATACATATTGGTTATAACCATCAAGTAAATGGTCTCAGTTCACCAAAAGAGACTGGCAGAATGGATCAAGAAGCAAGATCCAACAATAACACTGCATACAAGAAACACATTTAATTCAAAAATTCATAGACTGAAAGTCAGAGGATGGATAATAATACACCATGTGACAGGAACCCAGAAAAACATCAGTACACACAACTATATAAAACAAATATTAATGGACATGAAAAAATCAAATATGCACTAATACAGTTGTAATGGGGTTCCTTAATACCCCACTGTAACAAATACAACAAGCAAAAATCCCAACAAATATCAGAACTGAACAAAAATTTTGAACAAATACACTTAGTAGATGTCTACAGAGTGTTCCACCCCACAACATCAGAATACACACTCTTCTCAGCTACACATGCAATATTCTCCAAAATAGACCATATACAGGCTCATAGAACATGCTTACGGAAATGAAAAAGAACTGAAATTATCTCATGCATATTATCAGACAGTGCAATGAAATTGGAAATCAATGGCAAAAGAAGCCAAAAGAACTTCATGAACACGTGAATAACCAGTGGTTCACAGATGAAATGAAGAAATTAAACAGTTTCTATAATTAAATGACAGTGCCAATGCAACATACCAGAACTTAAGATACAATAAAAGTCCGACAAGGGAAATTTATAATGGTGAATTTGCATATCACAAAAAACAGCACAAATAACCTAATGTTGAGCCTCAAGCTTCTAGAAAAGGAAGATGAAGTCAAGCCCAAATCTCATATGAGGAGGAAATTTAAAAAGAGTAGAAATTAATGCAATGGAGACAAAAAATAATACAAAGAGGGCCAGGGATTTAGCTCAGCAGTTCGGTGGTGTGCCTTGCAAGCACAAGGACCCGAGTTCAATCCCTGGTACCAAAAAAAAAAAAAAAATCAATGAACTGAAGAGTTGGTTCTTTGAAAGATTAAATAAAATCAACAAACCCTTAGCCAAACTTATCAAAAAAAGGAAAGACTCAAATCCATGCAATTACAAATGAGAAGGGTGATATCACAACAGATCCTTCAGAAATCCAGACGATCATCAATACCTACTTCAAGAACCTGTATTCTGAGGCCAGGGATGTAGCTCAGTAGTGCTGCACCTGCCTGGCAAGCACAAAGTCCTGAGTTCAATCCCTGGTACCACAAAAACAAAAAACAAAAAATGTATTCTGATAAGTTGTAAAACAAGAAATCAACAGATTACTAGATACATATGAATCTCAAAACTGAAATAAGATATAAGAATTCTACACAAACCAATATCAGGCAATGAAATTGAAGATGTTATTAAAAACCTACCAACAAAGAAAAGCCCAGACCCTGATGGATTCACTGCTGAATTCTACAAGAAATTTAGAGAAGACTTAAGGCTTCTACTTCTTGAACTCTTTAATGAAATTAAAAGGGAAGCAATATTTCCAAATTCATTCCTAGAAGGAAGCATTACCCTAATACCAAAGTCACAGAAGGATCCAACCAAAAAAGAGAACTAAAGGTCAATCTCCCTAATGAACATAGATACAAAAATCCTGAATAAGATACTGGCAAATAGAATGCAGCAAATCATCAAGAAGGTTATACACCATGACCAAGCAGGATTTTATCCCAGGGATGCAGGAATGGCTCAACATATGCAAATCGGTAAATGTACTAATATTGTATTAATACAAACACTGTATAAATAGAGCCAGGGACAACATATGATCCTCTGAATAAATGCAGAAAAAGCATTAGACAAGACCAAACACCCATTCATGATAAAAACCCTACAGAAAATTGGAATTGGTCTGTCTCAATCTGATAAAAACTATCTATGGCAGAGATAGTGAACAAAATGGAAGTCGTGATTCGAGACTCTAGAGCAGAAACTGACAAAAAAATAGATGAGCTCAGGACCATGATAGAAGCCATGAAGGCCCAGCATAAGAAAGAAATGGAAAAAATAAATGCCCAACATAGGAAAGAAATGGAATCCATAAAACAGATTCAAACAGATATCCAGGAGATTAAACACTCTATTGAAAGTGTACTCAACAGAATAAAAGAATGCGAAGATAGGCTCTCAGATATAGAAGATAAGATTGCAGTCAGTGACCATGAAAAGAGAGGTCTCTTAAAAACAGTAAGAGATCATGAGAAATCGATCCAACAACTCTTAGATGATGCAAAGAAGAATAAACATAAGACTGATAGGAATACATGAAGTAGCAGGAGAAAATACAAATGACTTTAAAAAGCTGTTCGCAGAATTAATGACAGAAAACTTCCCAAACAGGGGAAGAATTTGACATTCAGATAACTGAGGCATATAGGACCCCAACTAGCTACAATCAAAAAAAATCTACACCTAGACATATAATAATCAAGATCCCAGAAAGCCAACAGAAGAACAAAATACTACAAGCAGTAAGAGAAAAGAAACAAATCACATACAAAGGAAAGCCCTTCAGAATCACAGCACATTTTTCAACACAAACCCTTGGGGCAAGGAGAGCCTGGAATGAGATCTTTCAAGTACTAAAAGAGAACAACCTCCAACCTAGACTGATGTATCCAGCAAAACTCTCTTTCAAAATGGAGGGGGAAATAAGACACTTCCACGACAAAGAACACCTGAGAAACTACATGAATACCAAACCAGCACTACAAGCAATTCTAAACAAGATCCTAGAAAAAGACAATGAAGGCAACAACACCATGAGGCCCAACA
>NW_022900949.1:41072663-41078100 GCF_012274545.1 Fukomys damarensis
TATTTTTATTTTTTATTTTTTATTTTTTTACGTGTATACAGGGGTAACACATCGTACTAAATATGTAAGGTCACATCTACGTGGGTTTGATTACAGAAACTGATAAAGTATTCTCTAAATAATGAAAAAAAAGATAAGACTGTCATCCCAATTTACTGTGTTGAGTTGACATTGTACAGAAATGGACAGCCATATTGGTCTAGAACTGTTAATTTTTTTATTTTTATTTTTTATTTTTTTACGTGTATACAGGGGTAACACATCGTACTAAATATGTAAGGTCACATCTACGTGGGTTTGATTACAGAAACTGATAAAGTATTCTCTAAATAATGAAAAAAAAAGAATAAGATAAGACTATATGAGCAAGAAGCAATTTAAATATGTTCAGGGACCATTTTCATCTCCAGAAATAAGGATTATTTTAATGTTTCATCATTGCCTTTTCTCTTTTACTTTCCTTTTAAGTTTTATTTTAGGGTCCCCTATTTTAAATGTTCATACAGAGATTTCTTTAACTGAAATACCGAATAGTTTCTTTGGTGTGAAAACTATAATAGTACATAGGATCCTAATGAGATAATTAATAATGTGAAATAGGAAGTAAAGGGCTAAAGGTGTAGGGAAAGTGGGAAGGGTGGGGGAAAGGTATTAAGGAAGAGGAAAAAATATGAGAAACTGAAAAAATGGAAATAAAGTGTTTGTAAATGGGGAGGGGGGTGAAGGGAGGGCAGGGACAAGGGGAAAAAATGAGAATCAAGACCTATTATGTAAAGGTACAAGATCCCAATGATGAATGTAACTGTACTGTATACCTAGATTGTACCAATAAACTCAATTTAAAAAAAAACTATCTATGGCAAACCAACAGCCAAACATTATACCAAATGGACAAAACTGAAAGCTTTCACTATAAAATCAGGAACAAGACAAAGATGTCCACTGTTACTACTCTTACTCAATATAATTCTGGAAATAGTAGCCAGAGCAATTCAGCAAGAGAAAGAAATAAAAGGAATAAGCTAGGAAAGGAAGAAGTGAAATTATCATTTCATTCCTAATCACATGGATTTGAGTCTTTCCTTTTTTTTTTTTTTTTTTTGATAAGGTTGGCTAAGGGTTTGTCAATTTTATTTAATGATGCTCTACACAGAAGATCCCAAAAGCTCCACCAAAAGACCTCTAGATTTAATAACCAAATGCAGCAGAGTAGCTGGATACAAAGTCAACACTCAAAAATCAATAGCTTTCCTGTACACAAATAACAAAAACAAACACTGAGAGAAATTAGGGAAACAACACCTTTGACAATAGCGTCCAAAAGCGGGGGGGAATACCTAGGAATCAATCTAACAAAGGGAGTAAAAGACCTCTACATTAAAAACTACAGTACTCTGAAAAAAGAGATCAACTAGGCTATCAGACAATGGAGTGCCAGGGATTTTCCTCAGTGGTGCCACATGTGCCTCACGAATGCAAGGTGCTGAGTTTGATCCCCAGTCGTGGTGGGGAAGATGGAAAGGTATTTCTTATTCTTGGGTAGGAAGCACCAATGTAGTAAAAATGGCCATACTTCCAAAATTGTTATACAGACTTAATGCAATCTCAATCAAAATTCCAACAGTAAGCCAGGCATGGTGGTGCACGCCTGTAATCCCAGCACTTGGGAGGCTGAGGCAGGAGGATTGCTGTGAGTTCAAGATCAGTCTGGGCTACATAGTGAGTTCCAGTTCAGTCTCAACTACATAGTGAGACCCTGTCTCAAACCCCCCCCCAAAAAAATCAACAGTATATCTTACAGAATTAGAAAAATCACCCCAAAATTAATTTGGAACCAGAAGAGTCCTAGAATAGCAAAGGCAATTCTGGGCAACAAATGTAAGGCAGGAGATATCACAATCCCTGCCTTGAAATCAGACTACAAAGCTACTGTAACAAAAACAGCATGGTTCTGGCAAAACAAAAACCAAAAAAAAAAAAAAAAAACCCGCAGGGTGTGGTGGTGCACACCTGTAATTCCAGCACTTGGGAGGCTGAGGCAGGAGGATTGCTGTAAATTCGAGATCAATCTGGGCTACATAGTTCCAGGTCAGTCTCAACTACATAGTGAGACCCTGTCTCAAAACAAAACAGACCCAAGGATCAATGGAATAGATTAAAAGATGCAGAAACAACTCCAGATATAGTCCCCTTATCTTTAACAAAGGAGCAAAACATCTTCAATGGAAGAAAGATGGTCCCTTAATAAATGATGCTGGAAAAACTGGCTTACCACTTACTGAAGTTTAAAAGTAGACCCATATCTTTCACTATGCACTAAACTAAAATAAAAATGGATCGAAGATCCAAATATTAAAACAGAAACACAATCTTGTGGAGGACAGTATAGTTAGAACTCTTGACATTGGTGTAGGCAAAGATTTTATGAACAAAACCTCGGTCCCACAGAACTATCACAAAGAATAAACAACTGGGATCTCATCTTATTAAAAAGCTTTGCACAGCAAGAGAAATGACCAACAGAGTGAAGAGACAACTCACAGTGTGGGACAAAAAATTTGCCAGCTTTCCTGAAAGTATTAATACCTAGAATATATAAAGAATTGAAAAAAAATCAGACCTCCCAAATGTAAAGACCCAATCCAAAAATGGACATCTGAAATAAACAGACACTTCTCGGGTGAAGAAGTACTAACAGCAAATAAATATACAAAATGGCTGAGGATGTAGCTCAGTGATTCTGCTGCCTGCCGCGCAAGTGCAAGTTTGATTTATCTATTTCATACCTAAATAAATGAATAAATAAAACAAATGTACAAATATGTTCAACATCAATAGTTATTCGAGGGCCAGGGATGTAGCTCAGTGGTTCCGCCACCTGCCTTGCAAGCACAAGGTCCCACGTTCAATCCTCAGTACAAAAAGTCATCCCTGAGAAAATTAAAACAATGCTGAGATTGCATCTCACTCCAGAAAGAATAGCTGTTATCAAGAAATCAGCCAAGGGCCAGGATGTAGCTCAGTGGCGCTGCACCTGCCTGGCAAGCACAAGATCCTGAGTTCAATCTCTGGTACCAAAAAAACGAGAAAGAAAGAAATCAACCAATAACAAATGCTGACGGGGCTATGGGAAAAAACGAACCCTTCTCCACTGTTGGTGGGAATGTAGACTGGTGCAGTCACTGTGGAAATCAGTGTGGGGATTCCTCAAACTAAAACTAGATGATAGGGCCAGGGATTTAGCTCAGCGGTGCTGCTGCCTGCCTCACAAGTGCAAGGACCTAAGTTTGATCCCCAGTATTAAAAAAAAAAAAAAAAAAAAAAAACCCAAACCTGGAGGTTCCATTTGACCCAGCTATTCCCCTTTGTGTCTCCTGACACAAAAATAAATAGCATCACACCACAGCGATATATACATATCCATGTTATAGCAGCATAGATGGTAATTGCTAAATCTTGGAAAAAGCCCAAATGCCCATCAACTGATGAATGGATAAAGTGCTTTTCTTTATACAGTGGAGTACTAAGGATAAACTTTGAGCCATTTCTAGCTAAATGGTTGTACTTGAGACCATACTCTTAAGTGAAATAAACTGGACACACATGTTCAGATACTTCCTTGTTTCTCTGGTTTAAGAAACTGAAAGTGGAGGCTGAGACAGGAGGATCGCTGTGAGTTCGAGACCAGCCTGGGCTACACAGTTCCAGGTTAGTTTCAACTACATAGTGAGACCCTGTCTCAGAAAAAAAAAAAAAAAGTGGAAACAAGGATAAAAATGTATAATAGATATTATGGGAAGAAATAGAAAATAGATAAATGGGAAGAAAATGTTCAAATGAAAAGGGGAGGCCAGGGATTTAGCTCAGTGGGGCCACTGCCTCTTTTGTAAGCGCAAGGTCCCAAGTTCGATCCCCAGTAACAAAGAAAAAAAAAAAGAGAGAGAGAAGGGGAACAATGGAGGCAGAAGATGGAAAGGAAAGAAGGAACCAAAGGAAAATAGAAGGAAAAATGGCAACAAAGCTTTTGTAAATAAGGTGAGGTACAGAGGCTGAAAGGGGGAGAATGGGAAAAAAAGAAGCAAGGTATGTCATGTACAGGTACACATTTCCATTATGTGCATCTAAAATGTACCAATAAATGTTTTGCTTTAAAAAAGCAAAGATCTGTCCAGGGATTTAGCCCAGTGGTTCCACTGCATGCCTTGCCAAGTATAAGGACCTGAGTTTGATCCCTGGTACCAAAAAAAATAAAAAGATTTGGAAATGTAACTCAGAGTGAAGGCCCTAGATTGAGACCCCAGTATGGGAGTGGGGTGAAGGGCAGTTGCAGGAAATGTGAACAATCTTAAACTGGTAATAGCAGTTTTATCTACTTCAATGAATTACATTTTTTTTCCTATTTTTTAGAATTCATTTTAAGGGCAAGAGATCAGGTCCTTACCTCTGTCTTCACTGTTTGTCTGTTTGAGACAGGGCCTCACTATGTAGCTTAGGCTGGCATCAAATTTGCAGCGATCCTCCTGTCTCAGCCTCCCAAATGCTGGGATTACGGGTGTGCACCACCACACCCGGTCTAACCCATTGTTGTAATGTAATAAAGGAGGCAGAATGTAGATAAAGATGCCAAGACCATCCTGCTTTTAACTACTCACTGGGCCCCAGCCTTTAAGTCTGTTACAGAAGCACACAGGAAGTGCACCGATGCTTCTGGAACAGGTAAGGAAGAAGGTGGGCCTGTCCAAGGAGACTGGAAAATGCAGCCACAATGGTATTGCTCCTGAATACATACTGGTGTGCGCTGTCAGCTTTAGTCCTGGGTATGCGTCTCCTCCCGAGAGAATAACCCAACCCTTGAAGGGCAGAGAGCACGAAGACACCTTGGAGCTGAGCCACTGGTTTATCCTGCTTCCCCATTTTTCGCGATTATCTGAGTTTGCTTTTCCTCGGAGAGGGTGGCGTCTCAGTTGTGGAAGCGCCCGGTTTTCTCCCTTCTACACCGCGCATTGAGCAACCGCTGCAGTCCCCGCGGGTGACTGCCAGGGCGCTGGTCTCCCGGCTTCCCAAGGCTCTTCCACCGCCCCAGTCGGGGTCTTGCTGCCTACGCAACCCCAGCACACCCTGCACAAGCAGCTGCTTCTTCCGAAGGCCAGACTCCCAGAGGACTCCCGGGGAGAGCGCCGCCGGCGGAACACAGCTTCCATCGTCCTCGGGAAGGTCGTGGGACCTGCGGCTCCGCCACTGCGTGGCGTCGGCTGCCGCAGCACTGAGTCATCGCCCGGTGCCGCGGGCCGGGACCCCTCCCTCGTTCCCTCCCAGACCTTGCGCTTCTCGTAGTAAAGCCGAGGCCTCTCACCCGGGACGGCAGCTACCGTCAGAGCTGCCTTGACAGAGCTGTCCGGCCTGGGTCTCCACGTGGGAGCAGCGTCTACCTCGGAAG